>NW_013544233.1:0-12105 GCF_000499545.2 Eimeria tenella
AACCCTAGACCCTAAACCCTAAACCCTAAACCCTAAACCCTGAACCCCGAAAGTTCGTGCCGAGTGTTGACATCGGCAGTCAAAAAGCAGCAAAATTCATATCCTCGCCAAAACTAAACCCTAAACCCTAAACCCTAAACCCTAAACCCTCGACCTCAGTGCACCACTGGACACTCCAGTGGCCCGCCACACTTTGAGAATTCTTTCTGTTGCTGCTGCCAGCAAACAGCCAATTAAAAAATAAATAAAACAAAAACTAAACCCTAGAAGCCTAGATAATGAACCCTAGGAGCTAAACCCTAAACCCTAAACCCTAAACCCTAGCACGGAAGCGCAGTCGGCCGCGCCACACTGGCATCTCCCACCGCCACCCCAAGCCCCAAACCCTAAACCCTAAACCCTAAACCCTAAAACCTTAACCCTAAACATGAAATCTGATTTGTAAACGAAAACAAATTAACGCAAAAATCCAGAAACGCCTATTTAGGCTTTTTTTTCATTCCAGAGCCCTAAACCCTAAACCTAAACCCTAAACCCTAAACCCTAAACCCTAAACCCTAAAGACTGAAGGCTACGCGCGAAAACCTGAGCCGTAACACGTAAAGACTGAAAACAAGACCCTTGGCACTAAACCCCAAACCCGAGCAGGCGAGCCGTAAACCCTAAACCCTAAACCCCAAACCCTAAACACTAAACCCTAAACCCTTAACAGTCAACCCTAAACCCTGAGCGCTTCACAGTTCGTCTAAGAAGAGAACATGGAGCTGCATGCAGCCTTTCTTTCAAACCCTAAACCCCAAACCCGAATAGAGTAGAAGCAGCAGCAGCACGTACATGTTACAGTGGCGCAATAGCAGCAGCAGCAGCAGCAGCTGCTGCTGCTGCTGGGCTTGTGCAACACACACAATCTGCAGAGCCACTGTAGCAGCAGCTGCAGCAGCTGCAGCAGCAGCGGAATTGGGGTGAGCGGGCTGCATGCATTTGGAAATCTTTTCGGCAAAAAGGACTCGAAAGTAATGCATTTGAAGCATTTTTTAATTATATTTTAATTTAGATAAATAATTTGATTTAAAATAGTTCTGCATGCATCCGAACTTCCCCACAAAACCAAAAAGCAAAAAGCTTGGAAAACGGGCTGTCTGTACACCGCGTGGCCGCGTTCACCTGAATTTGAAATTTGCAAAGAATTTGCAGTTTTTTGCATTTCGATCAAATTTTAGTCCATTTTGACGCTCTTTTGTTGCATTTTTTGTTTATTTTTTCCTTTTAATGTTTTATTGTCAATTAAAATGGCTTCTTGTCTTTTCTAATCTTTTATTTTCCGCTTTTTGTTGCCAAATTTCAAGTGCACTCCCACTGTGGCGAAACATGCCGCCCTCAATATGCTGTATGCACAGTGAGCGCGGAAAACGCGGACTAAGATTGGATTTAAAATGCAAATAAACTAAATTAACTTAAATTAATTTATTTTTAGTTTAATCTCATGTAAATTCAACTTAATTCAGGAAGGAACTGCTCGCAATTCGCTGCAAACAGGCATTTCTGACGCGAAAGATCTGCTGCTGCTGCGGCGCTGGGGTGTGTCTACAGCTGAGCCTCGCCAAACATGTAGAGAACTCGAAAACTGATTTAAAATAATTACTTATTTATTTTTAGACTAAATCAGATCTAATAGATGGAAAATAAAAGAAATAAAATGCGAAAATTGCGTCTTTTGTGCTGCTTCTGCGAAAATATAATTAAAATGAAATGAAAAACTCTAGAAAGAAATAAGTGGAAGAAAAAGAAAAAAGAGAAACTGCCAGGCTGCTGCTGGAGTGTCTGTACACCGCAACGCCCCACAAATTCCTTTTCATTTGGGGCCGCCGAAGAAGACAAAAAAAGAAAAGAAGCAAAAGAGACACTTTTCAGTTGAAGCAAATAGAGAAAAGTTAGGGGAGGTTTTGCTGCTGCTGCTGCTGCTGCTGCCGCTGCTGCTGCTGCTGCTGTTGGGCCTTTCATCTGCACTAAACAAACAACACGCTAGTGTCCGAATGAATAAACAATAAATATTAGGAGTGATAATAAATAAATCATAATAAATAAATACTAACTAACAAGAATAATAAATAATAAATAATAATAAATAATCAACAATACATACGCGTACAGAGACACAGGCACGCACAGACAGACGCAGGAGCCCACAGAGACAGCCGCAGCAGCAGCAGCACCTGCTGCTGCTGCTGCTGCTGTTCTGTGTGTCTTAGGCGCTCGCGTGTTTGGAAACAAAAGGCTGCAGATTCAAGTGTATGTACACCTCACCTAAATGCATATAAACACATATAAATAAATAAACAACAAGAATTAATTAACAGCAGCAAAATAAAATAATATAAAGACACATAAAAGACACGTGAGCAAAAATGGAGCAGCAGGAAATCTGCAGATAAACCCCAGAGCTGCTGCAGCAGCAGCAGCTGCAGCAGCGGGAGCCGCTGCTGCTGCTGGAGGCCAGCGCGTCTGCAGCAGCAGCATTTGCTGCCGTGCGTGCTGCTGCCGACTCGCTGCAGCAGCAGCCCTTTTGCTGCCTCAGCAGCCTTTTCGATGCATCAGCAGCCTTTTTGCTGCAGCAGCAGCTCTTTTGATGCATCCGCAGCCGTTTAGCTGCAGCAGCCTTTTGCTGCCTCAGCAGCCCTTTTGCTGCAGCAGCAGCCCTCTTGCTGCATCAGCAGCCCTTTTGCTGTATCAGCAGCAGCTTTGCTGCAGCAGTAGCCCTTTTGCTGCGGCAGCAGCAGCAGCAGCAAATTAGGCGTTTAGACTCAAACCAAAGCGCTGGCCCAGCTGCTGCTGCAGCTGCAGCGGCAGCAGCGGCTCAGCCCCAGCAGCAGCAGGAGTGCACATACACCGCAGCTTCTCCAAATTGCTGTTGCCAAGAGCTGCAGCAAAAAGAAAAAAGAAATAAATAAAAGCAGCAATTGAACAAACCCCACTAGTCAGGCTCCGCAGGACAAACAACGCAGCAGCAGCAGCAGCTGCTGCTGCTGCTGCAGCGACACAATCAGCAGCAGCAGACGCGCCACTCTAGCAGCAGCAGCAGCAGCGCAAATTGCGGGAGCAGCTGGAGCCCAAATCACAGCAGCAGCTCCAGCAGCGCCACTTGCGCAATAACAACAACGCGAGCAGAAGCAGCAGCAGCAGCAGCAGCAGCAGCAGACCATGCATGACTCTGGCGAATTGCTGCTCGAGCTCTGGCGGAGGATTGTTGAAAGACAAAACAGCAAAAATGAGCTCCAGCAAACCATCAGCAGCACCCGCAGGGTTTGCTTCAATCAAGCCGCATATTCCTGCAAACAAACCCTAAACCCTAAACCCTAAACCCTAAACGCTCAGCACCCTGAGCGGACAGCCGGGCGCAAAAGCGAACGCGGCAGCACTCCGACGGCTGAAGCAGCAGCAGCAAACCCGCAGCAGCAGCAAGATGACAGCAGCAGAAGCAGCACACCGACAGCAGCAGCAGCAAACGGGAGATTTCCCCAAAGTGCACGAGCAGCAGCAAAACAGCAGGCCAGCAGCAGCCATTCCACCGCCCAAGCCCCAGAACAGCAATCAGCAGCAGCAACAACAGCTGCTGCTGCAGCAGCAGCAGCTGCAGCAGCAGCTGCTGCAGCAGCAGTAGTAACACCCCCACCATCCCAAATCCTCCTCCCCCATCAGCCGCAGCACCCCTCGCCGCACCCCCCTCCGCAGCAGCAGCAGCAGCAGCAACCACAGCAGCAGCAGCAGCAGCAGCAACCACAGCAGCAGCAGCAGCAGCAGCAGCAGCACCTTGGAAGGCTCCTGCCTTGTCAGTGTCGTTTCGGGCAGTTCTGGCCACAGCGCACCAGCGGCCCAAAAACTGCGGCAGAAAGGGGGCCAGCCGGTTGGGGCACACGCGGGCTAGCCGGCCCTGAAAGCAGCAGCAGCAGCAGCAGCAGCAGCAGCAGCAGCAGCAGCGGCAGCGAATGGGCTTTGGGTTGGCTGAAGTCGGTTTAGCTTGGTTAAACGTCTGACAGATTATCTACTTTCTGGGGCTGAAGCAGTTGCGTAAATGGGGGCGCCACTCGCAACGTGCAGCAGCAGCAGCAGCTGCTGCTGCTGCTGCTGCAACAGCAGCCGTGGCACACGCGCAACAGCAGAACACATGCAACAGCAGCAGTAGCAGCTGCAATAGGAGCAGTAGCAGCTCCAGTAACAGGAGCAGCAGCGGCAGCAGCTGGGCAAGCAGCACCAGCAGCACCAACAACAACAGCAGCAGCAGCAACAGCAGCAGCAGCAGCAGCAGCAGGAGGCTGACGAGTGTGATGGCGACGTTTTGCAGCAAAGCGCGGTGCATGTCTTGCTTCTGGAGAATGAAAATAAGTTGAGCAGCAAGAGAAGCAGCAAAAGGATCCAAAAGTTCAGGAGACACCCGAAGAGACAATTCTCCCAAAGCCCAGCCCGCATTGTTCGCCACCGAAATGGCTCCGTGCAGCAGCTGCTGCTGCAGCTGCAGCAGCACCGCGTCGCAGTAGCACAGCGCGCCACGCTCCGCAGCAGCAGCAGCACGAACACGCAGCAGCACACACAGCGGCAGCAGCGCAAACAGCAGCAGCAGTGGCGCACACAACAGCAGCAACAGCAAAACCAGCAACACAAACAGCAGCCCATAGGACAGCAGCAGCGGCAGCACCAACAGCAGCAACACTAACAGCAGCAGCAGCACCAATAGTAGCAGCACCAACAGCAGCACCAGCGCCAACAGCAGCAGCACCAACAGCAGCAGCAGCAGCACCAACAGCAGCAGCAGCAGCAGCAGCAGGTTACAATGGGGAAGATGACGTCAGGAGTAAGCAGCACAGCGCAGTGTCTGGACAGGTCGCCGACGAGGGCGAGGGCGGACTGCAGCACGGAGGGACTTTTGTCTTGGCAGCACTGCAGCAGCAGCAGCAGCAGCTGCTGCCGCTGCTGCAGCAGCGGCAGCAGCTGCTGCCCCAGCGCGTCCGCCACAGAACTCAACATGTCTAGCGAACACTCCAGAGTGTCGCGGTCAGGCCACACCGACTGCAGCAAATAAATAAATAAGCAAATAAATAAATAAATAAATAATTAATTAATTAATTTAATTTAATTGGATTTAATTCAATTGATTGAAGGAAAAGCCAATAAAAAGATAATAAAAAGATAGTAAAAGGATAACGAAAAGGGAACAAAAATAAAAAGGTAATTAGAAGAAAATTAAAAAATAATAAAAAGATAATAAAAAGATAAAAAAATGACAAAAAATAATCAACGGATAATAAAAGGACAATGAAAAGATAATGAAAATAAGAGGATAATAAAAAGATAATAAAATGATAATAAAGAGATAATAAAAAGAAAATAAAAGATAATAAAAAGTCATAAAAAGACAACAAAATGAAAATAAAAAGATAATAAAAAGAAAATAAAAGGAAAATTAAAGAAGAAAAAGGCTGACAGTGTCTCCCTGGTTTTGGGCTTCGATTTGCTGCAGCACTTGACTCATTCGCTGCTGACACAAATCCAAAACTACAGGCGCGTAGGGAGCAAACGCTGCAGACACAAGCAGCAAAACCTGCTGCTGCTGCTGCTGCTGCTGGTGGGGGCCACGAGCAGCGGCCCCAGGCCCACCAGCCGCAGCACTGGACAGAACAGCCGCAGCAGCAGCAGCACCAGCAGCAGCAGCAGGGGCAGCAGCAGCAGTAACGACAGCAGCAGCAGCAGCAGCAGCAGGTGGCGGCGCACCTCCCTGCATTGCTGCTGCAATGCATGCAACAGCTTCACTAAGGGCCAGACACAGCGGCTGCCCCGGCTGCGTCTGCTGGCTGAGCTGCAGCAAATCCAGCAGCAAACTGCTGCCGAGAGAGCAGCAAATGTGGGGCCCCACACCTTCGGCCAAAGTGCCCAAAGCGTCGCAAAGAATCAGCATGTTTTTCGTCTGCGCAGCAAATGCAGCAGCAAATTGAACGGAGCTTCTTTTGAAGTAAATTAAAATCAAAAAGAAATCATTTATTTGATTCAAAAATCCAAAAAATAAAAAATAAGTTCATTTATTTATTTCAAAAAGCCAAAAATATGTTTTCCTGCTGCAGCAGAAGCAAGTTCACAACGCAGGCAAGTGCAGACGCCAAACAAAAAGCAACAAGCAGCAAACAGCAAATAAAGGAGGAGTTATAAATAATAAATGATTTATTGTGTATAATTTGTTGTACATAATTTAAAATAAACGTTTTCAAATAATAAATAACTAAAACAAGAAATGAAAGTGGTGAATGGTGCACTGTAGCGACACCGAAACCGCCCGCAGGTGCAGCAGCGCAAAGAACGAAAGAAGTTGAAAAGAGGAAAAAGTGATGAAATGAAAGAATAAAAAGAATTAAAAGGAGATAAAAAAGGAAATGAATGAAAAATAAATCAAAAATAAATGAAATAAATCAAAAATAAAAGAATAAAACGAACAAGTCGCGAAGAAAGCAGAAATAACGGAGTTGAAACGACGCGGAAGGAACCGCAGCAGCAGCAGCAGCAGCAGCGGCAGCAGCAGCAGCAAATTCCAGGGAAAACATTGAAAAAAGGAGTAAAACAAAAGAGAATATGAAATAAAAAAGGAAATTAAATAAGAAATGTTTAATTGACCTGATAAAGATGCAAAGCCCGCTGCAGCGCAGCAAGAACTGCCTGCAAATAAGGCACCAGCAGCTCCCGGGCCTCATCTTCTATAGCAGCAAAAGCTGAACATGCTGCTTCCTGGACTCTTTTGTTGCGGTCCAGCAGCCGCTGCAGCAGCTGCTGCAGCACCTGCCCGAACAGGCTCTCCTGCTGCTGCTGCTGCGGCTGCGCTGCTGCTCCCGACGGCGGCTGCGGCTGAGCAGCCGACGGAGAGCCCCCGCTCCCCACTCCCTGCTGCTGCTGTTGCTGCTGCTGCTGCTGCTGCTGCTCGTGCTCCTGCTGACACAGCCAGGACGCGTAGCGGGAAATACACCAGCAGGATATGCTCCGCAGCAACGGCTGCAGCAAACAACAGCAGCAGCAACAGCAACAGTTGAGGCCACAACGCTTAGGACACCGCTGCAGAGATGCTGCTGCTGCTGCAGCAGCAGCAGCAGCAGCAAGAGCAGCACCAAGCCGACCGCTACAGCCAGAGAAAATGAAGACACCAAAATAAGGAGGAAAGCAAGAGGAAGCAAAAAGGAACAGAAAGGAGGGAAATGGAGAAATAAAAAAACAAAAAAAGAATTAAAATAAATAAAAATAAAACAAAATAAAAAAGAAAAAGTACCTTGGGGTGCTTCGAGAGCTGCAGCAAATAAAGCAAAACTGTTTGCAAGTGGGGGCTGAGGGCCTCTTGGCAGCCATGAGCAACAGCTCCCAGCGAAAGAACTGCTGCTTCCTGCTTCAGCCACTGTTGCTGCTGCTGCTGCTGCTGCTGCTGCTGCAGGCCCTCCTCTATCAGCGGCAGCACAAACGGTAGCACTTCGTCTTTAAAAACAGCAGCAAAATGGTCCAGAGCCAAAGCACTCCCCTTTCTAACACTCCAGCTATCTCCCCAAGTGCCTCTTGCTGCTGCTGCATCTTCTTCGTCCTCTTCTGCTGCTGCAGCAGAGTCCCCTGCTGCTGCTGCTGCTGCTGCTGGGTCCCTGCTGCGGTGAAATCGCGGCGCCACGTCTTGCGCGTCGTCTGCTGTTGCAGCATTATCTTCTTCTAGTTGAGATGCATCCATATCTAAACAAATAAATAAACAAATAAGCAAATAAATAAATATTAATTAATTAATTAATAACAAATAAATAAATAATTGTTTCCGCAATTCGCTTTCTGCTGCTGCCTGCGCGAGGCCCGGGTGACCTCTCAGCCTGGAACGCCCACACCAACCAAGGGCAGCAGCAGCAGCAGCAGCAACGCTAGCAGCAACAGCATAGAAGCAGCAACAGCAGCAGGAGAGAACAACGGCAACACAGCTCGCAGCAGCAGCAGCAACAAAAGTAGCAGCAGCAGCAAGAGTTAACAGCAAGAGAAAAAGCAGCAACCGGAGCAGCAGCAGAAGCAGCAGCAGCAAAAGCAGCAGCAGCAACAGCAGCAGCAAAATCAACAGCAGCAGGCCTCACTCAGGAAGTCAGTCTCTGTATATATCGTGTTGGCCACCAGCAAAGGAATTAGCTGCGGCAGCCTCAGCCGCAGCTGCTGCAGCACGTGCTGCTGCTGCTCCGGGCCAGAGTTTGAAGCTTCCCGCAGTATGGCCTGCAGCAGCAGCAGCAGCAACAGCAGCCAACGGGGCGTTCTCCGTAAAGCGGAGCGAGCAGCAACAGCAGCAGCACAGCACAGCAGCAGCAGCAGCAGCCCTCTCCCGCAGCAGCAGCAGCCCCCCCATCCACGTGGCTCGCCAGCCACACCCCAGCAGCAGCAGCAGCAGCAGCAGCAGCAGCAGGTTACAGGCCAAAACTCGAGGGCGTCCTGCTTGAGCTGGTAGTCTTCAGCGCGGAGGCAGCGAATGAAGAAGTCCGCGAGAGGCCCTGCTGCTGCTGCTGCTGCTGCTGGCTGCTTCTCCAGCACCTGCAGAATCCCATATATAACTGCGCGCTGCGTCTTGGGATTTGCTGCTGCAGCAAGAGACCCCAGGGCCCCCCAATAGTCTCCGAAGAAGGAAGCAAAAGGAGCTCCTTCACAGAAGCCCTGAGCAGCAGAAATGAGGTTTAAAGTGTACACGGCCTGCTGCTGCTGCTGCTGCTGCTGCTGCTGCTGCTGCGCGGGCGCTGCAGCAGCGGCGGCCGGGGTCGCCTCCCGCAGCAGCCGCGGCACCAGCTGCTGCTGCGCCCACGGGATGAACACCAGCAGCTGCTGCTGCTGCTGCTGCTGCAGCTGCTGCTGCTCCAGCTGCTGCAGACGCACCCCCTGCAGCAAATCCTCTGTTATCTTCGACAGGGTGCTGAGAGCTGCTTCCGCCACGTCCCCGTTGGGGGAGTCCAGCAGCAGCAGCAGCTGCTGCAGCAGCTGCTGCAGCTCCTGCTGCTGCAGCTGCTGGCAGCAAACCAGCGCCGTCACGGCAGACCCCGCTGCAGCCCGCAGCGGCCGCGCCTGCTCCTGCAGCGCCAGCAGCAGCGGCGGCAGCAGCTGCTGCAGCTCCTGCTGCTGCAGCTGCTGCTGCCGCTGCAGCGCAGACTTCAGGCTAAGGCCCGCAACCTGCCGCACATCTGGGGTGTACTGACAGCTCCCCAGGATTGCTGCGTAGTGTATGTACACCTTGGGGATTTCGCTGATGCGGCTGAGAGCAGCAGCAACTTGCTGCTGCACCTCGTTGCTGCTGCTGCCTGCAGAAGCAAACACAGCAGCAATTTCCTGCTGCAGCTGCAGACTCGCGCCAGCCTCTGCAGCTGCCATTCTCAACACCTGCTGCTGCGCCCGCGCCGGCGGCCAAGGCGGCTGCGGCAGCGTCCTGCTGCTGCTGCTGCTGCTGCTGCTGCTGCTGCAGCAAATGCTGGAAAAGAGAGGAGCAACCCACGGGACCCGAACAGCAACAACAGCAACTGCTGCTGCTACTGCTGCTGCGGCCGCCGCAAGACAGAGCCAGGAACAGTGGGAGAGAACGCTGCTGCTGCTGCTGCTGCTGCTCCTGCCGCCGCTGCTGCTGCTGCCGCTGCTGCTGCAGAAGGTTTGCTGCTGCGGGAGCCATGCGTTTTGCCAAATTATGCTTCTAATAATATCTGCTGGTGCTGCGGTACATGCAGCAGCAGCAGGAGCAACTCCTGCCAGCAGCAGCGGCTACCATAGAGGGGCAGCCCCCCAGCAGCAGCAGCTCCAGCAGCAGCAGCAGCAGCAGCCCGAACAGCAGTTTCAGTTATTCAATTTTCTCAATTTATTTTTTCTATTGGACGATTTTTTACTGCTGCCCCTGTGTGTAGGCGGCGGCGCGTTTCTTACTGCTGCTGCAGCAGCAACAGCAGGAGCAGCAGCAGCAACAGCAGCAGCTGTCTGAGGCAGTACATGCAGCTCACTGGGAGCAGCAGCAGCTGTTGCTGCAGCCAGCGCTGATGCCTTCGCTTGCTGCTGCAGCGAAATAGGAGCTCTTCAAGGCAGCAGCAGCAGCAGCGGCCTCAGCAGCATCAAAGAAGGCCAGCAGCAGCAGCAACAGCAGCAACAGAAACAGCAGCAGCAACAGCAGTAGCAACAGCAGCAGAAGCCAAACAGCCGAGAGCTGTGGTTGCAGGAGGTGCAGCAGCGAGGCAGAAACGCAGCAGCAGCAGCAGCAGATGCTGCTGCTGCTGCAACTCAGCAGCAGTCTCAGCAGCAGCAGCCGCAGCGGCGGGGGATTTCGATTTTAGTGGCACACTGCGGGAGCGCGGCCGCTGCAGTTGCTGCAGCAGCAGCTGCTGCAGTTGCTGCAGCAGCCGCCACAGCAGCTGCTGCTGCAGCATCAAATTTAGGTGAATAAAAAGGGCAACAGCTTAGCTCAATGGTTCCATCCTTTGCTGCTGTTGCTGCTGCTGCTCTGACGGCAGCAGCTCCATCGCTGCTGTGGCGGGCAGTGGAGAGCAGAGCGCCAGCAGCAGCAGCAGCAGCAGCAGCAGCAGCAGCAGCAAGTGCTCCTGCCTCACGACGAGTCCTCCCCGCGAGTTTCCTCTCCAGCACGTGGAGCAGGCCCACTGCAGCAGCAGCAGCAGCAGCACGATGGCAGCAGCAGCAGCAGCAGCTTCGCAGCTTCTCTGATGGTCCCAGCTGGGCAGAAGAATTTGTTATGAAGGCAAAGGGAGAAGGCCCTCTGGCTCCTTTGTACTTTGATGCTTAGTAAGCAGCAGCAGCAGCAGCAGCAGCAACAGCAGCAGCAGCAGCAGAAACAGCAGCAGCAGCAGCAGCTCGGGTTCAGTTTAGCGGGAAGGCAAAGAGGGAGCGGCGAGGAAAGGGACTCGCAGCCTTCTGAACATTGGGGTTTAGGGTTTAGGGTTTAGGGTTTAGGGTTAAGGGTTTAGCGTCTAGGGTTTAGGGTTTGTGTTCAGCCAGGTGATGGTGCCGCACCCTTCAAAGAGAAGCCGCGGCGGAGAAGACGCAGCCTTCTGCAGCACGAAGCAAGCAAACCCTAAACCCTAAACCCTAAACCCTAGAGAGTCCTTGTTAGGCGCTTCGTCGGAGCTTTGCGTGCCTCTCTTCCTGACCACCTTTTAGCCTCTTCCTCACCTGCTGCTGCGCTGCTGCTGCTGCTGCTGCGCTGCTGCTGCTGCTGCTGCTGCAGCTGTTTAGTGGTTGCTGACGGCGTGGGGGGCTGGGAGTCTTCTGGGATCGATCCCGGGCTGTATTCGAAGGAGTTGGTTAAGAGGTGAGGGTTTTCATCTTTTTAATTTTAATTCTTAATTTTTAATTCTTTTATGCTTCAATTCTTTTTATTCTTTTTAATCTTTTTAATCTTTTTATTTTTTAAAACCTTTTTATCTCTTTATTGTCCTTTTGTCGCTTTTGATTTTCATACTTTTATGTCCCAAGCAGCAGCAGCAGCAGCAGCAGCACCAACAGCAGCGCGGTGCGGCTGTGGTGCAGGATAGCAGCAGCCGTAGCAGCAGGAGGCTCTGCTGCTCTTAACCCTTTTGTTGCTATGAAGAAGGCCTACTTAGCTACCCACGCCATTGGCTCCTGGTGAGGGTTTAGGGTTTAGGGTTAAGGGTTAAGGGTTTAGGGTTTAGGCTAGCCGCAAGGGCCTAGCCTGGGTACTTGCAGGGCTTTTAGTTCCGTGCCCTTCTTGATGCGGAACTGCAGCGCATTTAAGGGTTTAGGGTTTAGGGTTTAGGGTTTAGAGTTTGCGTGCAGCACTTGCTGCTTGGTGCTGCTTGACTGGGAAAAGAGAACCATCAACGCGGCCAACTTGGGGGACTCAGGCTTCCTGCTCTACCGGCAAGTGCTAGGGTTTAGGGTTTAGGGTTTAGGGTTTAGGGTTTAGGGTTTGCAGGCCGTCGAAGAAGGGCATCACCAGCCGTAGCGCGTTTCAGATCCACGGCTAGGGTTTAGGGTTTAGGGTTTGCAGGCCGTCAAAGAAGGGCGTCGTAACCCGCAGCGACTTTGAGAGCCACGGGCTAGGGTTTAGGGTTTAGGGTTTGCAGGCCGTCG
>NW_013544234.1:0-12025 GCF_000499545.2 Eimeria tenella
TGTTTTCCATTCGTTTGGCATGCTGTGTTCAATCTTGGGCCAGGATGCGTTGCTGGCGTACGCGCGGACACTAGACGAGATGGCCCAGGGTTTAGAGAGAAACGCGCTTGTGTTGTCTTCGCAACATGATGTAACTCAGCCACTGAGGTGGTTTTAGGCCTGCTGGACAAGCAGCTGACCAGTGTTGCGCAGACGGCTGGCAGTTTTAGTTTGAGCAGTAGGAGAAGTTGGAGTGTTGGAGTCGGAAACCCTGCCTTGCTGCTTAGCACAGTTGCGCGTGCAAAGTATTTGGCTGTGATCTTCTGGAGGTCGCTGGTGGAGGCTTGCACAAACTGCACTCTCAGCTGGAGCCTTGAAACTGCTAGCTGGATGAATGCAGCGAGTCCAGCGAAATTCGAGGTACGATGCGACGGGATGGTTTAGAAGCAAAATAGTAGCTGCGTTGCCTTGCATCGCTTTCCAGAAGCACGCATGCATTGCAACTCAGTTCGCTTTGTACTACAGCGGTTCGAATCGTTGGAAGATTGTGGAGAAACAAAGGTTCGATGTGGACTGGAGGCGTCGTCTGTTTGCGTGGTGGTGCGTCGAGCATTGCTTGTTGCCTGTAGCAGAGTGCGCGGTTAAGTAGGAATAAGCCTTGGGCGTTTTTCCTGGAGATGAGTGTCGGGCAGTGCGTGCCGGTGTTTGGTCGAATGACACGAGACCAATCACATTTGTAGCGGTGCAGTGTGTTGCGTTGAAGGAAATAGCATTGCAGGTGGCATGCTGCGTTGACAAAACGGATTGAGGCCGCTGCTTCGTAGGTGTGTCGAAACAATTTGGCGAGTGTGCAACAAAGGGCGACTGTCGGAATTTCGAAGAGAGCGGAGGCGACGATTGGGTTGAGCTGAGTGTCGTGTCCACAGGCTGTGAGTCTTTCACGAGTGCAGGGCGCTGCGAGAGTACCTGTGGCATTGGGTCTAAAGAGCTTAGCGGCTGCTGCCAATAGATTGTAACGCGGGTAGCGGTGTTTCGGGGAGTTCTGAGTGAGGCGAGACTGGTTGATTTGGGCGCTGGGAAAGGTTGGTAGAAGGTGTGCAGCACGCCTTTGTGAGTGGTGGAGTGCAGGGTTCACCAGGATGGATATGTGTGGGGCAAGGCACGCAGCTATTTAGGAGGCGTGTTGGACGTTTGATGCGCAAACAAAGCATGCTTGCAAATGATACGAGGCACACGCTGGCGAGGGCGACGATGTGATTTTGCGGACGAACAGCTGCATCACGAGGCTCGTCGATCGTTCAAGAAGTCGCTCCAGTTGAGGTCGATATGAGTCTTGCAGATGTATTCCCTAGACTGAAATAGTAGCTCGCAAGTTGTGTTGTAGCCGGGCTGACGGGCAGTGTGTTGAGCGCGTGCGACACAGAATGATCGTAGCGCAGTGGGGTCTAGTGTGATTGCGTGGAAGTAGATTCGCTACAGTGGCAGTTGCATTTGTGGCCAGAGCAAACGGGGCAATGACGCAGCTCTGTGCTGCACAAGCGTTTGACGGTGCTGCATGGCATGAGCACGAACCCTTGTCTCAAGACGGTACGTGTAACAGGCAGACTGAGCACAACGCGTTTATAGCGGAGGGATCCAGCTGGCGATGGGCGTTGTAAAGCTGTTGCGCTCACAATGCATTGGAGCTTGTGGAAACGTGCTGCATGGGAGTAGAGCGCCTTAGTGGAACGTTCGTTGCGTGGGTTATGCACTCACGGCACAAATGGTGCAGTGGACGAGACGGGGGGAAACGTTCATTCTTCTCTCGTGTCCGCTTCGATTCTGTTTGCGAAAGACGCAATATAGTGATACATAAAAATGGATGTGCCTTAACTCGCGAAAAGTACTCGGTCACGAGAGGTTACGAAAGACGCTCCAAGGTGTTTGCGCGGACTGTGCATTTTAGGCGAGCAGGCGAATTGGGGAATGCGAGTAGAGCGAATACTGCTTGATTTGAATGCGGAGTGGCTGCACCTGCTGGTGCATAGGGCATGCGGAGTAGCAGGATCGAGTTATGGGTGCTCGTTGCTCGGCTCAGCTGACGTACTGGACAACTGCAATTTTCTTTTGCATGTTTTCCATTCGTTTGGCATGCTGTGTTCAATCTTGGGCCAGGATGCGTTGCTGGCGTACGCGCGGACACTAGACGAGATGGCCCAGGGTTTAGAGAGAAACGCGCTTGTGTTGTCTTCGCAACATGATGTAACTCAGCCACTGAGGTGGTTTTAGGCCTGCTGGACAAGCAGCTGACCAGTGTTGCGCAGACGGCTGGCAGTTTTAGTTTGAGCAGTAGGAGAAGTTGGAGTGTTGGAGTCGGAAACCCTGCCTTGCTGCTTAGCACAGTTGCGCGTGCAAAGTATTTGGCTGTGATCTTCTGGAGGTCGCTGGTGGAGGCTTGCACAAACTGCACTCTTAGCTGGAGCCTTGAAACTGCTAGCTGGATGAATGCAGCGAGTCCAGCGAAATTCGAGGTGCGATGCGACGGGATGGTTTAGAAGCAAAATAGTAGCTGCGTTGCCTTGCATCGCTTTCCAGAAGCACGCATGCATTGCAACTCAGTTCGCTTTGTACTACAGCGGTTCGAATCGTTGGAAGATTGTGGAGAAACAAAGGTTCGATGTGGACTGGAGGCGTCGTCTGTTTGCGTGGTGGTGCGTCGAGCATTGCTTGTTGCCTGTAGCAGAGTGCGCGGTTAAGTAGGAATAAGCCTTGGGCGTTTTTCCTGGAGATGAGTGTCGGGCAGTGCGTGCCGGTGTTTGGTCGAATGGCACGAGACCAATCACGTTTGTAGCGGTGCAGTGTGTTGCGTTGAAGGAAATAGCATTGCAGGTGGCATGCTGCGTTGACAAAACGGATTGAGGCCGCTGCTTCGTAGGTGTGTCGAAACAATTTGGCGAGTGTGCAACAAAGGGCGACTGTCGGAATTTCGAAGAGAGCGGAGGCGACGATTGGGTTGAGCTGAGTGTCGTGTCCACAGGCTGTGAGTCTTTCACGAGTGCAGGGCGCTGCGAGAGTACCTGTGGCATTGGGTCGAAAGAGCTTAGCGGCTGCTGCCAATAGATTGTAACGCGGGTAGCGGTGTTTCGGGGAGTTCTGAGTGAGGCGAGACTGGTTGATTTGGGCGCTGGGAAAGGTTGGTAGAAGGTGTGCAGCACGCCTTTGTGAGTGGTGGAGTGCAGGGTTCACCAGGATGGATATGTGTGGGGCAAGGCACGCAGCTATTTAGGAGGCGTGTTGGACGTTTGATGCGCAAACAAAGCATGCTTGCAAATGATACGAGGCACACGCTGGCGAGGGCGACGATGTGATTTTGCGGACGAACAGCTGCATCACGAGGCTCGTCGATCGTTCAAGAAGTCGCTCCAGTTGAGGTCGATATGAGTCTTGCAGATGTATTCCCTAGACTGAAATAGTAGCTCGCAAGTTGTGTTGTAGCCGGGCTGACGGGCAGTGTGTTGAGCGCGTGCGACACAGAATGATCGTAGCGCAGTGGGGTCTAGTGTGATTGCGTGGAAGTAGATTCGCTACAGTGGCAGTTGCATTTGTGGCCAGAGCAAACGGGGCAATGACGCAGCTCTGTGCTGCACAAGCGTTTGACGGTGCTGCATGGCATGAGCACGAACCCTTGTCTCAAGACGGTACGTGTAACAGGCAGACTGAGCACAACGCGTTTATAGCGGAGGGATCCAGCTGGCGATGGGCGTTGTAAAGCTGTTGCGCTCACAATGCATTGGAGCTTGTGGAAACGTGCTGCATGGGAGTAGAGCGCCTTAGTGGAACGTTCGTTGCGTGGGTTATGCACTCACGGCACAAATGGCGCAGTGGACGAGACGGGGGGACACGTTCATTCTTCTCTCGTATCCGCTTCGATTCTGTTTGCGAAAGACGCAATATAGTGATACATAAAAATGGATGTGCCTTAACTCGCGAAAAGTACTCGGTCACGAGAGGTTACGAAAGACGCTCCAAGGTGCTTGCGCGGACTGTGCATTTTGGGCGAGCAGGCGAATTGGGGAATGCGAGTAGAGCGAATACTGCTTGATTTGAATGCGGAGTGGCTGCACCTGCTGGTGCATAGGGCATGCGGAGTAGCAGGATCGAGTTATGGGTGCTCGTTGCTCGGCTCAGCTGACGTACTGGACAACTGCAATTTTCTTTTGCATGTTTTCCATTCGTTTGGCATGCTGTGTTCAATCTTGGGCCAGGATGCGTTGCTGGCGTACGCGCGGACACTAGACGAGATGGCCCAGGGTTTAGAGAGAAACGCGCTTGTGTTGTCTTCGCAACATGATGTAACTCAGCCACTGAGGTGGTTTTAGGCCTGCTGGACAAGCAGCTGACCAGTGTTGCGCAGACGGCTGGCAGTTTTAGTTTGAGCAGTAGGAGAAGTTGGAGTGTTGGAGTCGGAAACCCTGCCTTGCTGCTTAGCACAGTTGCGCGTGCAAAGTATTTGGCTGTGATCTTCTGGAGGTCGCTGGTGGAGGCTTGCACAAACTGCACTCTCAGCTGGAGCCTTGAAACTGCTAGCTGGATGAATGCAGCGAGTCCAGCGAAATTCGAGGTACGATGCGACGGGATGGTTTAGAAGCAAAATAGTAGCTGCGTTGCCTTGCATCGCTTTCCAGAAGCACGCATGCATTGCAACTCAGTTCGCTTTGTACTACAGCGGTTCGAATCGTTGGAAGATTGTGGAGAAACAAAGGTTCGATGTGGACTGGAGGCGTCGTCTGTTTGCGTGGTGGTGCGTCGAGCATTGCTTGTTGCCTGTAGCAGAGTGCGCGGTTAAGTAGGAATAAGCCTTGGGCGTTTTTCCTGGAGATGAGTGTCGGGCAGTGCGTGCCGCTGTTTGGTCGAATGACACGAGACCAATCACATTTGTAGCGGTGCAGTGTGTTGCGTTGAAGGAAATAGCATTGCAGGTGGCATGCTGCGTTGACAAAACGGATTGAGGCCGCTGCTTCGTAGGTGTGTCGAAACAATTTGGCGAGTGTGCAACAAAGGGCGACTGTCGGAATTTCGAAGAGAGCGGAGGCGACGATTGGGTTGAGCTGAGTGTCTTGTCCACAGGCTGTGAGTCTTTCACGAGTGCAGGGCGCTGCGAGAGTACCTGTGGCATTGGGTCGAAAGAGCTTAGCGGCTGCTGCCAATAGATTGTAACGCGGGTAGCGGTGTTTCGGGGAGTTCTGAGTGAGGCGAGACTGGTTGATTTGGGCGCTGGGAAAGGTTGGTAGAAGGTGTGCAGCACGCCTTTGTGAGTGGTGGAGCAGGGTTCACCAGGATGGATGTGTGTGGGGCAAGGCACGCAGCTATTTAGGAGGCGTGTTGGACGTTTGATGCGCAAATAAAACATGTTTGCAAATGATACGAGGCACACGCTGGCGAGGGCGACGATGTGATTTTGCGGACGAACAGCTGCATCACGAGGCTCGTCGATCGTTCAAGAAGTCGCTCCAGTTGAGGTCGATATGAGTCTTGCAGATGTATTCCCTAGGCTGAAATAGTAGCTCGCAAGTTGTGTTGTAGCCGGGCTGACGGGCAGTGTGTTGAGCGCGTGCGACACAGAATGATCGTAGCGCAGTGGGGTCTAGTGTGATTGCGTGGAAGTAGATTCGCTACAGTGGCAGTTGCATTTGTGGCCAGAGCAAACGGGGCAATGACGCAGCTCTGTGCTGCACAAGCGTTTGACGGTGCTGCATGGCATGAGCACGAACCCTTGTCTCAAGACGGTACGTGTAACAGGCAGACTGAGCACAACGCGTTTATAGCGGAGGGATCCAGCTGGCGATGGGCGTTGTAAAGCTGTTGCGCTCACAATGCATTGGAGCTTGTGGAAACGTGCTGCATGGAAGTAGGGCGCCTTAGTGGAACGTTCGTTGCATGGGTTATGCACTCACGGCACAAATGGCGCAGTGGACGGGACGGGGGGAAACGTTCATTCTTCTCTCGTGTCCGCTTCGATTCTGTTTGCGAAAGACGCAATATAGTGATACATAAAAATGGATGTGCTTTAACTCGCGAGAAGTACTCGGTCACGAGAGGTTACGAAAGACGCTCCAAGGTGTGTGCGCGGACTGTGCATTTTAGGCGAGCAGGCGAATTGGGGAAAGCGAGTAGAGCGAATACTGCTTGATTTGAATGCGGAGTGGCTGCACCTGCTGGTGCATAGGGCATGCGGAGTAGCAGGATCGAGTTATGGGTGCTCGTTGCTCGGCTCAGCTGACGTACTGGACAACTGCAATTTTCTTTTGCATGTTTTCCATTCGTTTGGCATGCTGTGTTCAATCTTGGGCCAGGATGCGTTGCTGGCGTACGCGCGGACACTAGACGAGATGGCCCAGGGTTTAGAGAGAAACGCGCTTGTGTTGTCTTCGCAACATGATGTAACTCAGCCACTGAGGTGGTTTTAGGCCTGCTGGACAAGCAGCTGACCAGTGTTGCGCAGACGGCTGGCAGTTTTAGTTTGAGCAGTAGGAGAAGTTGGAGTGTTGGAGTCGGAAACCCTGCCTTGCTGCTTAGCACAGTTGCGCGTGCAAAGTATTTGGCTGTGATCTTCTGGAGGTCGCTGGTGGAGGCTTGCACAAACTGCACTCTCAGCTGGAGCCTTGAAACTGCTAGCTGGATGAATGCAGCGAGTCCAGCGAAATTCGAGGTACGATGCGACGGGATGGTTTAGAAGCAAAATAGTAGCTGCGTTGCCTTGCATCGCTTTCCAGAAGCATGCATGCATTGCAACTCAGTTCGCTTTGTACTACAGCGGTTCGAATCGTTGGAAGATTGTGCAGAAACAAAGGTTCGATGTGGACTGGAGGCGTCGTCTGTTTGCGTGGTGGTGCGTCGAGCATTGCTTGTTGCCTGTAGCAGAGTGCGCGGTTAAGTAGGAATAAGCCTTGGGCGTTTTTCCTGGAGATGAGTGTCGGGCAGTGCGTGCCGGTGTTTGGTCGAATGGCACGAGACCAATCACATTTGTAGCGGTGCAGTGTGTTGCGTTGAAGGAAATAGCATTGCAGGTGGCATGCTGCGTTGACAAAACGGATTGAGGCCGCTGCTTCGTAGGTGTGTCGAAACAATTTGGCGAGTGTGCAACAAAGGGCGACTGTCGGAATTTCGAAGAGAGCGGAGGCGACGATTGGGTTGAGCTGAGTGTCTTGTCCACAGGCTGTGAGTCTTTCACGAGTGCAGGGCGCTGCGAGAGTACCTGTGGCATTGGGTCGAAAGAGCTTAGCGGCTGCTGCCAATAGATTGTAACGCGGGTAGCGGTGTTTCGGGGAGTTCTGAGTGAGGCGAGACTGGTTGATTTGGGCGCTGGGAAAGGTTGGTAGAAGGTGTGCAGCACGCCTTTGTGAGTGGTGGAGTGCAGGGTTCACCAGGATGGATATGTGTGGGGCAAGGCACGCAGCTATTTAGGAGGCGTGTTGGACGTTTGATGCGCAAACAAAGCATGCTTGCAAATGATACGAGGCACACGCTGGCGAGGGCGACGATGTGATTTTGCGGACGAACAGCTGCATCACGAGGCTCGTCGATCGTTCAAGAAGTCGCTCCAGTTGAGGTCGATATGAGTCTTGCAGATGTATTCCCTAGGCTGAAATAGTAGCTCGCAAGTTGTGTTGTAGCCGGGCTGACGGGCAGTGTGTTGAGCGCGTGCGACACAGAATGATCGTAGCGCAGTGGGGTCTAGTGTGATTGCGTGGAAGTAGATTCGCTACAGTGGCAGTTGCATTTGTGGCCAGAGCAAACGGGGCAATGACGCAGCTCTGTGCTGCACAAGCGTTTGACGGTGCTGCATGGCATGAGCACGAACCCTTGTCTCAAGACGGTACGTGTAACAGGCAGACTGAGCACAACGCGTTTATAGCGGAGGGATCCAGCTGGCGATGGGCGTTGTAAAGCTGTTGCGCTCACAATGCATTGGAGCTTGTGGAAACGTGCTGCATGGGAGTAGAGCGCCTTAGTGGAACGTTCGTTGCGTGGGTTATGCACTCACGGCACAAATGGTGCAGTGGACGGGACGGGGGGAAACGTTCATTCTTCTCTCGTGTCCGCTTCGATTCTGTTTGCGAAAGACGCAATATAGTGATACATAAAAATGGATGTGCTTTAACTCGCGAGAAGTACTCGGTCACGAGAGGTTACGAAAGACGCTCCAAGGTGTGTGCGCGGACTGTGCATTTTAGGCGAGCAGGCGAATTGGGGAAAGCGAGTAGAGCGAATACTGCTTGATTTGAATGCGGAGTGGCTGCACCTGCTGGTGCATAGGGCATGCGGAGTAGCAGGATCGAGTTATGGGTGCTCGTTGCTCGGCTCAGCTGACGTACTGGACAACTGCAATTTTCTTTTGCATGTTTTCCATTCGTTTGGCATGCTGTGTTCAATCTTGGGCCAGGATGCGTTGCTGGCGTACGCGCGGACACTAGACGAGATGGCCCAGGGTTTAGAGAGAAACGCGCTTGTGTTGTCTTCGCAACATGATGTAACTCAGCCACTGAGGTGGTTTTAGGCCTGCTGGACAAGCAGCTGACCAGTGTTGCGCAGACGGCTGGCAGTTTTAGTTTGAGCAGTAGGAGAAGTTGGAGTGTTGGAGTCGGAAACCCTGCCTTGCTGCTTAGCACAGTTGCGCGTGCAAAGTATTTGGCTGTGATCTTCTGGAGGTCGCTGGTGGAGGCTTGCACAAACTGCACTCTTAGCTGGAGCCTTGAAACTGCTAGCTGGATGAATGCAGCGAGTCCAGCGAAATTCGAGGTACGATGCGACGGGATGGTTTAGAAGCAAAATAGTAGCTGCGTTGCCTTGCATCGCTTTCCAGAAGCACGCATGCATTGCAACTCAGTTCGCTTTGTACTACAGCGGTTCGAATCGTTGGAAGATTGTGGAGAAACAAAGGTTCGATGTGGACTGGAGGCGTCGTCTGTTTGCGTGGTGGTGCGTCGAGCATTGCTTGTTGCCTGTAGCAGAGTGCGCGGTTAAGTAGGAATAAGCCTTGGGCGTTTTTCCTGGAGATGAGTGTCGGGCAGTGCGTGCCGGTGTTTGGTCGAATGGCACGAGACCAATCACATTTGTAGCGGTGCAGTGTGTTGCGTTGAAGGAAATAGCATTGCAGGTGGCATGCTGCGTTGACAAAACGGATTGAGGCCGCTGCTTCGTAGGTGTGTCGAAACAATTTGGCGAGTGTGCAACAAAGGGCGACTGTCGGAATTTCGAAGAGAGCGGAGGCGACGATTGGGTTGAGCTGAGTGTCGTGTCCACAGGCTGTGAGTCTTTCACGAGTGCAGGGCGCTGCGAGAGTACCTGTGGCATTGGGTCGAAAGAGCTTAGCGGCTGCTGCCAATAGATTGTAACGCGGGTAGCGGTGTTTCGGGGAGTTCTGAGTGAGGCGAGACTGGTTGATTTGGGCGCTGGGAAAGGTTGGTAGAAGGTGTGCAGCACGCCTTTGTGAGTGGTGGAGCAGGGTTCACCAGGATGGATGTGTGTGGGGCAAGGCACGCAGCTATTTAGGAGGCGTGTTGGACGTTTGATGCGCAAATAAAACATGTTTGCAAATGATACGAGGCACACGCTGGCGAGGGCGACGATGTGATTTTGCGGACGAACAGCTGCATCACGAGGCTCGTCGATCGTTCAAGAAGTCGCTCCAGTTGAGGTCGATATGAGTCTTGCAGATGTATTCCCTAGGCTGAAATAGTAGCTCGCAAGTTGTGTTGTAGCCGGGCTGACGGGCAGTGTGTTGAGCGCGTGCGACACAGAATGATCGTAGCGCAGTGGGGTCTAGTGTGATTGCGTGGAAGTAGATTCGCTACAGTGGCAGTTGCATTTGTGGCCAGAGCAAACGGGGCAATGACGCAGCTCTGTGCTGCACAAGCGTTTGACGGTGCTGCATGGCATGAGCACGAACCCTTGTCTCAAGACGGTACGTGTAACAGGCAGACTGAGCACAACGCGTTTATAGCGGAGGGATCCAGCTGGCGATGGGCGTTGTAAAGCTGTTGCGCTCACAATGCATTGGAGCTTGTGGAAACGTGCTGCATGGGAGTAGAGCGCCTTAGTGGAACGTTCGTTGCGTGGGTTATGCACTCACGGCACAAATGGTGCAGTGGACGAGACGGGGGGAAACGTTCATTCTTCTCTCGTGTCCGCTTCGATTCTGTTTGCGAAAGACGCAATATAGTGATACATAAAAATGGATGTGCTTTAACTCGCGAGAAGTACTCGGTCACGAGAGGTTACGAAAGACGCTCCAAGGTGTTTGCGCGGACTGTGCATTTTAGGCGAGCAGGCGAATTGGGGAATGCGAGTAGAGCGAATACTGCTTGATTTGAATGCGGAGTGGCTGCACCTGCTGGTGCATAGGGCATGCGGAGTAGCAGGATCGAGTTATGGGTGCTCGTTGCTCGGCTCAGCTGACGTACTGGACAACTGCAATTTTCTTTTGCATGTTTTCCATTCGTTTGGCATGCTGTGTTCAATCTTGGGCCAGGATGCGTTGCTGGCGTACGCGCGGACACTAGACGAGATGGCCCAGGGTTTAGAGAGAAACGCGCTTGTGTTGTCTTCGCAACATGATGTAACTCAGCCACTGAGGTGGTTTTAGGCCTGCTGGACAAGCAGCTGACCAGTGTTGCGCAGACGGCTGGCAGTTTTAGTTTGAGCAGTAGGAGAAGTTGGAGTGTTGGAGTCGGAAACCCTGCCTTGCTGCTTAGCACAGTTGCGCGTGCAAAGTATTTGGCTGTGATCTTCTGGAGGTCGCTGGTGGAGGCTTGCACAAACTGCACTCTCAGCTGGAGCCTTGAAACTGCTAGCTGGATGAATGCAGCGAGTCCAGCGAAATTCGAGGTACGATGCGACGGGATGGTTTAGAAGCAAAATAGTAGCTGCGTTGCCTTGCATCGCTTTCCAGAAGCATGCATGCATTGCAACTCAGTTCGCTTTGTACTACAGCGGTTCGAATCGTTGGAAGATTGTGCAGAAACAAAGGTTCGATGTGGACTGGAGGCGTCGTCTGTTTGCGTGGTGGTGCGTCGAGCATTGCTTGTTGCCTGTAGCAGAGTGCGCGGTTAAGTAGGAATAAGCCTTGGGCGTTTTTCCTGGAGATGAGTGTCGGGCAGTGCGTGCCGGTGTTTGGTCGAATGGCACGAGACCAATCACATTTGTAGCGGTGCAGTGTGTTGCGTTGAAGGAAATAGCATTGCAGGTGGCATGCTGCGTTGACAAAACGGATTGAGGCCGCTGCTTCGTAGGTGTGTCGAAACAATTTGGCGAGTGTGCAACAAAGGGCGACTGTCGGAATTTCGAAGAGAGCGGAGGCGACGATTGGGTTGAGCTGAGTGTCGTGTCCACAGGCTGTGAGTCTTTCACGAGTGCAGGGCGCTGCGAGAGTACCTGTGGCATTGGGTCTAAAGAGCTTAGCGGCTGCTGCCAATAGATTGTAACGCGGGTAGCGGTGTTTCGGGGAGTTCTGAGTGAGGCGAGACTGGTTGATTTGGGCGCTGGGAAAGGTTGGTAGAAGGTGTGCAGCACGCCTTTGTGAGTGGTGGAGTGCAGGGTTCACCAGGATGGATATGTGTGGGGCAAGGCACGCAGCTATTTAGGAGGCGTGTTGGACGTTTGATGCGCAAACAAAGCATGCTTGCAAATGATACGAGGCACACGCTGGCGAGGGCGACGATGTGATTTTGCGGACGAACAGCTGCATCACGAGGCTCGTCGATCGTTCAAGAAGTCGCTCCAGTTGAGGTCGATATGAGTCTTGCAGATGTATTCCCTAGGCTGAAATAGTAGCTCGCAAGTTGTGTTGTAGCCGGGCTGACGGGCAGTGTGTTGAGCGCGTGCGACACAGAATGATCGTAGCGCAGTGGGGTCTAGTGTGATTGCGTGGAAGTAGATTCGTTACAGTGGCAGTTGCATTTGTGGCCAGAGCAAACGGGGCAATGACGCAGCTCTGTGCTGCACAAGCGTTTGACGGTGCTGCATGGCATGAGCACGAACCCTTTCTCAAGACGGTACGTGTAACAGG
>NW_013544235.1:0-11936 GCF_000499545.2 Eimeria tenella
CAGAGCAGTCCTCGAAAACTACCACTCTTGCCTCACCTTCAAAACCCTCGAAAAACCCGACTGCGACATCTTCGCTGCACTCCGCACGCGGGTCCAAACCCTAAACCCTAAACCCTAAACCCTAAACCCTGATTTTGACCTTCACAACCACAGAGCAGTCCTCGAAAACTACCACTCTTGCCTCACCTTCAAAACCCTCGAAAAACCCGACTGCGACATCTTCGCTGCACTCCGCACGCGGGTCCAAACCCTAAACCCTAAACCCTAAACCCTAAACCCTGATTTTGACCTTCACAACCACAGAGCAGTCCTCGAAAACTACCACTCTTGCCTCACCTTCAAAACCCTCGAAAAACCCGACTGCGACATCTTCGCTGCACTCCGCACGCGGGTCCAAACCCTAAACCCTAAACCCTAAACCCTAAACCCTGATTTTGACCTTCACAACCACAGAGCAGTCCTCGAAAACTACCACTCTTGCCTCACCTTCAAAACCCTCGAAAAACCCGACTGCGACATCTTCGCTGCACTCCGCACGCGGGTCCAAACCCTAAACCCTAAACCCTAAACCCTAATTTTGACCTTCACAACCACAGAGCAGTCCTCCGAAATTACCACTCTTGTCCCACCTCCAGAGTTTCTCCTAAAGGCTAAACCCTAGCTTTGAAACCCTAAACCCTAAACCCTAAAAGGGGTTTGAATCGTTTTTTGTTTCTTTTCTTCGCGTCACCTCTTCCCGTTCATTTCTTTTTGTGTTTTCCAAGATTTATTGATTTATTGATTTATTTTTATTCATTCATTTATTTATTTATTTATTTATTTATTTATTTTGTTTATTTATATTTAATTATTTTAGGAGTACCTGATGGTGCGGACTCAAATAATAGAATTGATTTTGGCGACGGACATGAAGGGCCACTTCGAGACTGTCTCCAGATTCAGAGTAATTTATTTTTCAGTTTATTTTATTTATTTTATTCATTTTATTTTATTTATTTTATTTTATTCTTATTGATGTATTTTAATTTAATTGAATTTGATGTATTCTAATCTGTTTCATTTGTTCGGTTTTTTATTTGATTTAATTTAATTTGTTCTAATTTGTTTTGTTTGCTTATTTAGTTGGTTAATTTTAGTTATTTAGCTGTCTTTTATTCCTTCAATTTAATTTGATCTTCTTTGTTTCAGTTTAATTTGATTTAATTATTTTTTTGGTTTCATGTATTCGTTTTATATACCTTAATTATTTTATGTTATTATGCTTTAATGTATTTACTTATTTATTTATTTTCATTTTAATTTAATTTGATTTGGCTTACTCGTTTATTTTTCCCTCAATTTGTTTAATAAGGTCTATTTATTTTAATTTTTTTATTTTATTCTGATTCAGTTTGTTCATCTTATTTATTATTTCTTGAATTTTTATTTTCAGTTTTTCATTTATTTCAATTTTCAATTTTAGATTTATTTTTCCCATCTCCCTCTCTGTCTTTTCTAATTTTTGGAAAAAAGCTTTTTAATATTAAAAGTATTTTTAATTACTTTTTGAATCCTTAAACACCATTTAATGGGTTTTAACTCATTTTAATTCATTTTAATCTATTTGAAATCATTTTAATCTATTTTAATTCATTTGAGTTCATATTAATTCTTTTTATTTCGTTTTATCTCATTTTAATTCATTTTATTTTGTTTCAAAAGTTTAATTTAGTTTGTTTTATTTGTCGTCTCAGGTGCGTCGGAGCGCGTTGGACTTTTTTGAAGACTTTTAATATTTGAATTTTTTTTTGGTTTCATTTTAATTCATTTTGACTTATTTTAGCTTATTTTAATTCATTTTAATTCGTTTTAATTTATTTTAATTCATTCTACTTCATTTCAATTCGTTTGAATTCATTTCATTTGGTTTTAGATCCACTTTAATTCATTCAACTTCACTTAAATTGATTTTAACTCATTTAACTTCTTTTATTTAATCCAAACTGCTGAATTAAATGCCCTTCAGGTGCGTCGAAGCGCGTCGGACTTTGATTTATTTTTGGAAGAAGACTTTTGGTTTTTTATGAAAATCTTCATCAAAGCTGCAGACATTTCCCACTGCGGAGTTGAGTGGAAACAGCACTTCTCCTGGTGCCAGCGGGTCCTCTGCGAGTTCTACGATCAGGTACTACTTTTGCCTGCATTTGGGGCGTTATTTGCATGCATTTGGGGCTTTACTTGCATGCGTTTGGGGCTTTATTTGCATGCATTTGGGGCTTTGGTGCATGCACCAGTGGGTCCTTTGTGAGCTCTAGGATCAGGTACAACATTTTGGGGCTTTTGCATGCATTTGGGGCTTTATTTGCATGCATGTGGGGCCTTTTCGCATGCAGCTGGGGCCCATCTTGCATGCAATTCGGGCTTTGTTGCATGCGGATGGGGCTTTGTTGAAAAAGATAACTTTATTGCATGCGACTTGGGGCTTTTATGCATGCGATTGGATGCGTCTTCGGGGCTGTAACGCATGCGTTTAACTCCATGCGTTTCAGATGCATGCATGCATGCATGCATGCGGTTAAAAGCGCACGTTTCAAATGCATGCGTGCATGCATTTTGCGGGCCAAAATGCATGCGTTTGGCGGGCCAAAATGCATGCGCTTTCTAGGCTAAAATGCATGTGTTTTGGGGCTAGATTTTTCTCTTTGACTTTTATTTTTCTTGCTGTCTTCTAACCCCTCTAAATTCTGCTGAACTCATTTTTTTGGTCCTTTTGTTTTTAATATAATTGGTTTTTAAAAATAATTCTTTTAAATAAAAATGTTTTCAAATAACTAATTTGGTCGTTGGGAGTTAAAACTGGTACTTTTTGATTTTCGGTTCTTTTCAGATTTAATTTCAAAAAATTAAAAATGCCATTTTTGGGATTTTTAAATTTAAGTTTTTGCTTTTGCATGCAGTTCGCTTCTATTTATGTTTATTATTTTTTTTAATTTATTTATTTTGTTTGAATTCATTTTATTTTACTTTTATTCCCTTTGTTTTTAATTTTGTTCTTTTTTAAATCAATCCGGGAAAAAAATGCATTTGGAAGTGTTTAATTGCTGCATGCAAAAATCTGACAAAGTCTTTCTCATTTTGTTGATTTAAATTGAATAAAATAAATAATTTTAATTCGTTAGTTAGGTAATTTCCATTAATTACTTGAATAATTATAAATTGATAAAATGATTAATCGACAAAAGGAATTAAATAAAATTGTTAAAAGATAATATCTGCTTTTAAATCATAAATAAAAATAAATACAAATTTGTGCAAAGGTAAATAATGAAAGTAAATAGAGTAAAAAACGATATACATCCTGAAATTTCACTGAGTGCCAGCAATCTTCATTTATTTTCTAATTTATTTATTCATTTAATTTTTTGCCAATTATTATTTTTTGTTTAATATTTATTTATGCACTATTCTTGTTTTACACAAATCCTTTGCCGCTCCTGCTTTTGCATTTGGAGAAATTTTGCGAAACCCTAAATTAGGGTTTAGGGTTTAGGGTTTACGGGCCGGGCCTTGTGGTGCGGAATGCTCTTTGCGTGTCTAGCATTTAGGGTTTGTGACTTGTTCAGTATTGTGTAGGGTTTATACTTGTTGAGGGTTTCTTAAGTGTGTGGGGTTTTGGAGTTTTGGTGATGGGGCCCGAACTCAAAGTTCAAAATTAAGGCTTTAGAGTTTAGGGTTTAGGGTTTAGGGCAAATGGTTTGGGGTTTTCGGGTTTAGGGTTTAGGGTTCCTGGTCAAGGATTACGAGTTTCGGGCCAAGGGTTTAGCGTCTAGGGTTCTTGGGAAAGGGTTTTTTTGTGTGGAGGGGTTAGGGTTTTGCGTGAAGGCTTCAGGGTTTAGAGTTTAGGGTTTAGGGTTTAGGGTTCCTGGCAAGGGTTTAGGGTTCCTGGTAAGGGTTTAGGGTTCATGGTTACGGGTGTAGGGCTCTTGGTCAAGGGTTCCTGGCCAGTGGTTTAGAGTTCGTGGTTAAGCGTATAGGGTTTAGGAGGGTTTAGGGTTCAGGGTTTAGGGTTTAGGGTTTAGGGTTTGCGTGTTAGGGAGACGAGGAGCGTTTGCGTTCTTTGCCGATATCTCCTTTATGCGATCGGGAGAAACATTTGGATGCAGCAAAAAGTCAATTAGGGTTTATAAACTTTGTCTCTAAACCCTTATTTGATGAGCTCGCTGCAGTGGATCTCGCGGGACTAATTGAGTAGGAATAAATAAACAAATAAGTAAAATAAATAAACAAATAAATTTATTTGTTTGTTTGTTTGCATTTATTTGGTTCTTTTTTCGTTTTTTGGTGTTTATATTTATTTATTTATCGCCAATTTAGTGAATTAGGGTTTATAAGCGTTGTCACTAAACCCTTATTTAGCGAGTTTGCGGGTCTAATCAATTCGCTTTGTTTAATTTTTAATTAATTTTTATTTTTTTGTTTCTTAGTTGTTTATTCATATGTCACTAATTTGGTTAATTGGGGTTTATTTGATAAGATATTCCCATCCTTATATATTAAATAGATAAATAATTAATTAAATAAAAATGAACAATAGATAAATAAGTAGACAAACAAATAAGAATAAATGAATAAACAAAAATAAAAAATAAATAAAAATAAGAGTAAATAAATAAATATAAATAAAGAGTAAATAAGCAAATAGGAACAGTGCGAGAAAGTGGAAAGGAGGAAAAAATGCATTTTAGAATAAATGAAATAAGCAAAAAATAATTTAATTCTTTACATGTGAAAAGGAATAAAATAAAAATAAAAATCAAATCAAATCAAATGAAATTGAATTCAATTAATTTAAATCAAAATTAAATCAAATTGTTTTTTTGTTTTCGGAAAAGAAACATTCAAAGCAAATTACGTTGAATAAAGTTACGTAAAATGATATCAAATGAAATTAAATAAAATAAAATAAAATCAAATTTATTTTATTTTATTTTGTTTTCCGAAAAGAAATAATGACAGACATTCAAAAGCAGTTAAACTGAATGAAATCAAACGGAATGAAATCGGATGAAATGAAATTAAATTGAATTAAATCAATTTAATTTAATTTAACTTAGTTTAATTTAATTTAATTTAATTTAATTTAAATTATTTTTATTTTGTTTTCAGAAAAGAAATAATGACAAACATTCAAAGCAATGCAGCAAAGTGGGAGGCTTTGAGCACTTCGGGTGTATCGATCCCGTTTTACCTGCAGCAGTTCAGCAGCAGCAGCAGCAGCAGCAGCGGGCTGTCGCCGCTGGCTGCTGCTGCGCTTGCTGCTGCTGCTACCAGCTGCCAGGCCACTGCTGCTGCTGCTGCTGGCTCCAAAGTGGACACAATTAATAAAAAAATAATTCAAAAACAATCTGAAGGAGCAACAGTTACAAAAATAGATTTGAGGCCTCTTTTTGCGCATGCAGAGCAGGGCCGCCAGCGCCACAGCAGCAGCAGCCACCAGGCTGCTGCTGCTGCTGCTGCTGCTGCTCCGTCCCCTGCTGCTGCTCCGGCTGCCGCGCCCGCTGCTGCGCAGGCGCCCTCTCCAGCAGCAGCAGCAGCTCCTCAAGGCAGCAGCAGCAGCAGCAGCAGCAACAGAACTCAGGGCGTTCCGAGGCCCCCTTTACCTGGGAGCACTTAAGCCTGTTCAGGCCAGTGTCGCTGCTGCTGCTGCTGCTTCCTGCTGCTGCTGCTGCTGCTGTTCTTTCTTGCTGCTGCTGCTGCTTGTTGCTGCTGCTTCTGCTGCTGTTCTGCGACGTCCCGTGGAGACAGAACCACAGCTGCAGCTGCTGCAGCTGCTGCAGCTGCTGCTGCAGCTCTTATCTGAAGGGCCATAGTAGATGGAACAGCAGCAGCAGCAACAGTAGCAGCAGCAACGGCAACAGCACTAGTAGCAGCAGCAGCAGCAAGAGCCACGGCAGCAGCGACAACAGAGGCAAATCTAGAGCAGCATTAGCAGCACAAGTAAGCGCAGCAGCACCAGCAGCAGCAGCAATTCTGCAGCAGCAACCGCAGCAGCAGCAGCAGAAGCAAATAGTGGCAGTCGCCCTGTCTGTCAATACTTTTACAATTAATAACCAAGTGTGCTGCAGCAGCAGCTGCAGCAAATAAACATTTATTTTGAAATTATAAATAAATAGTTCCGTGGGATTAAAAAATCACAGGTGGCTAGCTAGCCACAGCTAGCTGACCAATCACATCTAGCTAGCCAATCACAGCTAGCTAGCCAGTCACAGGTGGCTAGCTAGCCCCGTAGCTAGCTAGCTAGCTAGCTAGCTGGCTTTCTAGCTAGCTCCGTAGCTGGCTAGCTGCTTGTCTAGCACCCAGCCAGCTAGCCAGCTAGCTAGCTGGCTGCCCAGCTGTAAAGCCAGCTAGCCAGATAGCTGTCTCTTTGGACAGCTGGCTAGCCAGCCAGATAGCCAGCTAGCTAGCCAGCCAGATAGCAAGCCAGCTAGTCCACTAGCTAGCTGCCTGACTATGTAGCTAGCCAGCTACCCAGCCAGCCAACCAGCTAGCCACCCGGCTAGCTAGCCACCCAGCTATCCACCGAGCTAGCTAGCCGCCTAGCTACTAGCTAGCTAGCCAGCTGGCTCCTAGCTAGCTAGCTAGCTAGCTAGCTAGCCACCCAGCTAGCTAGCCACCTAACTACTAGCTAGCTAGCCAGCTGGCTCCTAGCTAGCTAGCCAAGGCAAGGGGGCTGAGGGGGTGTTTGCTGTTGGTGGAAGAGGCGGGAGAGGCCCAGGCTTGGGGAAGGGTTTTGAGTTCGAAGCGATCCGGCAAAAAAGGGTTTTGTTTCATTTTGAAAAGATCGAAAAAAAGGTACTTTTGAAGTTGCTGCCACTCCTCCTCAGTGGCGTACTGCTGCTGCTGCTGCTGCTGCTGCTGCTGCTGCTGCAGCTTTGCCTTCAGCTTGTTCTTTGTCTTGGCGCAAAAACGAAAAAGAAAGTTCGAAGGCACGTGCCGGTACAAACAAGTCAGTTTGTAAATTGTTCCTGAATTAAATAAAAAGCAAATAATTAAACTAGTTAAATTAATTAATTAAATTAAATTGATTCAATTTAATTAAATTAATTAAATTAATTAAATATAATCAATTAACTTGCCTGGCTTGAGGTTCTTGACTGTGACTTTCGTGGGCGATGCTGCAGCAGCAAAAAAGTTCACGGTCAGTTTGCTGCTGCTGCTGCTGCTGCTGCTGCTGCTGTCCTCCAGCAGCAGCTGCGCGCAGCAGCTGATGTTGACTCGCAGTGTTACGCTGCAGCAGCAGCAAACAAATGAAATTTTAACTTTTAATTATTTCAGATTAAATTAAAATAAAATTAAAACTATTTAATTCAATTAATCCAAATTTTAAAGCTTCAAATTTCATTTTCAATTATTAAGTCATTTAGTTCTATTTTCATATCTGCTAGCCACAAAAAGTAAAAAATAAATAATAGATAAATAAATAAATAGAGAAAATAAATAAATAGATAAATAGATAAATGAATAAATACATAAAATATAAATATGCAAATATATAAATAAACAAGTAGTTAAGTACAGAAGTATCTAAATACACATAAATAGAAATAAATAAAATAAATATGTTAATATATAGATATACAAATATGTAAATATATAATAAATATAAGTACATGCAAATATATAAATATGCTAATATATAAATATGCAACGTTGCAAATATATAAGTATTTAGAATAGGTAAATAAATATATAAACATACACACATTACAAATATATAAATATATAAATATATATTTATATTTAGAATAGGTAAATAAATATATAAACATATACACATTACAAATATATAAATATATAAATATATATTTATAAATATATAAACATATATTTATAAATATATACATATATAAATATCTAAGTATACCAATATATAAATATATATTTGTAAATACATAAGTGTATAAATATATAAATATATCAGTATAAATATATAAATATATATATATAAATATATAAACCTATAAATATTTAAATATATAAATATGAAGAAATAAAAAGAAAAAAATCACTCTTGGTGAATTCCCCAAAAAGACTAATATTTGCTTTATTTGTATATCTTTGGATTAAATTTAGTTATTTAAATTTATTTATTTAAATATGCTTATTTATTTATTTATTTATTTATTAATTATTTATCTATTTTTTTATTTTTATTTATTTAATTTATTCTTATTTATTTATTTTCCTCACTCTGCAGTAAATCGATTTTTAATTTCTATAAAAGGCGCCGCTGTCAGCCAAACTGCATCTGCAGGAGTTTTCTGCAAAACAAAAATAAATAAATAAATAAATAAATAAATAAATAAATAAATAAATAAATAAATAAATAGGTAAATAAATAAATAAATGAATAAATAAATAAATACGTTATTTAGTTAGATAATCGGTTTTTCAATCAATTAACTGTTTATTTATATTTATTTATTTATTTATTTATTTGTTTGTTTGTTTATTTATTTATTTATTTGCCTCACTGTTCGCTTGAGGGCCTTCTGGCGTCTGCCCATTGTGGGAAACAGTGAAAAGTAAATGGGCAAATAAAGAAGTAAATAAATAAATAAATAAATAAATAAATAAATAAATGAATAAATAAATAATAAATATAAATAATAAATAGTAAATAATGAAAGCGATAAAGAATCCGCTATAAAAAAGGTAAAAAAAGAACGAAAAAATGAAAAGACGAAATACAGAAAAAGAAGGAACGAAGATTCTTTCTTGATTGAAAAGAGCCAATTGTAGAAATAAATTTATTTGTTTCGAACAACTAAATAATTGAATTTGTTTTTAAATTATTTTCCCGTTTCCAAATTCGAAAAAGGAACAAAAAGCGCTGCTGCTTGCTGCCGCTGCTGCTGCTGCTGCTGCTGCTGCTGTTGGCTTCTGTTTGCCTTCCTTCCGCGGCTAAAAGTCCTTGAAATGGATTTAAATGCCTCATTTAACTTCTTTTGAATTCATTGGGTACAAACAAAACCCCAAAAAGAGAAATTTCCGGGCCGCACTGCTGCTGCTGCTGCTGCTGCTGCTGCTGCTGACCACTGGAGCAGCAGCACTGAAACGCTCAGCTGTAGTGACACCTCAACACCCAAGAAAAAGTGCGCCTTTTTGCTTCTTCAATTCATTTCTTTTTTTATTTTTAAATTAATCCAAAAAAAGACAAAGTCTACGCTTGGAACACAATGCCTACACGCTAGCCGCAGCTGCGCAGCCAGTGTCACCTCGCTGCTGCTGCTGCTGCTGCTGCTGCTGCTGTTGCTGCTGGCGCATTGTTCCTTTTCGTTTAGTTGCTTATTCAGAATCTACACGAAATTAGCTTTTATTTTTTTCGTACTAGCGATTCTTAAAGCCGAAGCCCTAAACCGTAAACCCTAAACCCCAGTTCAGCGGTGCCATGGCGCCAGCGCTCGCAGCTGCCCAGTGGACTTCGCCCAATAAACCCTAAACCCTAAACCCTGAATTTTCACCCAGAAACCCTAAACCCTAGAGTGTAGAGCGACCTAATCAGGGCTTAGGGTTTAGGGTTTGAGGAGCAAACCCCAGCCTACAAGCCCTGCTGCAGGCGCAAGCTACAAACAGTAAACCCTCTAAATATAATCTTCAATAATCCTAAACCCTGGCTACCTTAGGGTTTAGGGTTTAGGGTATAGGTTTTAAAAGCTTTAATTTGAATGGCTCAGCTGCAGACACAGCAAATCCATATCCTAAACTCTCAGCCCTAAACACTAATCCCCAAACCCTAAACCCTAAAATCTAAACCCTAGACCCGAAACCCTAAACGGCTTATTTCCCTTTTGCAAATCCTTTAAAAATCCCTAGACTTTAGCAATCAAAAATAAGCTACTGCTGTAGCTGCTGCAGCATCTGCAGCAGCAGCAGCTGCAGCTGCATTAACAGTTGCAGCAGCAACTGCAGCAAGAGCTGCTGCAGCAGCAGCAGCTGCAGCAAATACAGCAGACGCTACAGCAGCTACAATTTCAGATGTAGCAACGGCTGCATGAGCGGCAGCAGCCGCAAAGAGCTGCAGCAGCAGCTGCAGCAGCAGCAGCAGCAGCAGGGTTTAGCGAGCTGCTAAAGCCTCTCTTAAGGCTCCAAATTTTGTCTCTTCTGCTTCGGACAAGATTTGCTGCAGCAGCTGCACTTCTTTCCTGAGGCCAAAGCACGCAAAAACGCTAAACCCTAAACCCTAAAACCCTAAACCCTAAATCCTAAACCCTAAATCCTAAACCCTAAACCCTAAATACAGAGCCCTAAAATCCAGGCGCCACGTTGAGGCTCGGCCTCGAGCCCTCATCCACAAGCTTAAGACCGTAATCCAGGAGCCCAAACCCTAAACCCTAAACCCTAAACCCTAAACCCTCACCTGGTGAAGCTCTGGGCGTGCTGCTGCAGCAGCGGCTCGAATTTCTGCAGCAAATTATCGCAGCTGAAAGCTGCAGCTGCAAACCCTCGAAACAGCGTCAAGGCGTCGGAGACCTGAAAACCCAAACCCTAAACCCTAAACCCTAAACCCTAAGCCCTAAACCCTACTGCAGAGCTACGTTAAATGAAACCCTAAACCCCGCGAGGTCTTCTGATGGCCCAAGGGTTCGGCAAGCACGCCGCAACGACCCAGGGTTTGGTGTTTAGGGTTTGGATATTAGGGTTTAGGGTTTAGGGTTTACGGGAAAGGGCTCCTTAGCCGCCAAAGCTCTTTCTTCAATTTGTTGAAATAAAAGTGGCAAACGAAGGCCGCAGCCATTAAACGCTAAGACGGCCCTGCCCAGCTCTGCAGCAAACCCTAAACCCTAAACCCTAAACCCTAAACCCTAAACCCTAAGTCCTGAGGCCTCTGTTCTAGCAAGCAAACCCTAAACCTTGTCGTGGCCTCTGAGAGATGCGCTGCTCTAAGCCCTAGCCACTACCAGCGGAATAGGACCCCTCAAGGAAAGGCTAGGGTTTAGGGTTTAGGGTTTGGGGTTTAGGGTTTAGAGGACCTGCTGGGGTTAGAGAGGAAACGGAAGCCCCAACCTTCCGCCATACAAGGCGAGCCAGCAGCTGCAGCTGCAGCTGCTGCTGGTGCTGCTGCTGGTGCTGCTGCAGCTGCTGCTGCTGGTGCTGGTGCTGCTGCACTGTTGCTGCCTCCAGTATCCGCACTACGTGGCTCCCTGCAACGAAACACCCAGCCGTAAACCCTAGACCCTAAACCCTTAACCCTAAACCCTAAATCCTAAATCCTAAACTGCCGACGCGTAGCCGATACCCCAGCCCCTAAAGCCTGCAGGTAAGAGTGCAAACAGCACGCAGGACCCAAGTAGGGTTTAGGGTTTAGGGTTTAGGGTTTACCTGAGAGCTGATGCAGGACCCTGGGAATGCGCTCGTTGAGGTGTACGTACAGCTGGGAATATGCTGCTAGGGTTTTGAGTCTGTTTGACAAAATCGAAAATAAAATAAAAATACTCAAACCCTCATTTAGGGTTTGGTTTCCAAGAGCTGCTGCTCTTGCTGCTGCGACGGCTGCTGCAGCGGGAGCCGCGTCCCCTGTTGCTGCTGCTGCTGCTGCTAGTGCTGCCTTCCGCTGCTGCTGTTGCTGCTGCTGCAGCTGCTGCTGCTGCTGCTGCTGCTGCAGACGACGCTGGGCCCCAGGGCGTTTAGGGGAGGACTTTAAACCTCCGAATGCCGAAGCCAGTGCCACGAAAAACCCTAAAACGCAAATCCTAAACCCTAAACCCTAAACCCTAGACCCTAAATCCTCTGTAATGAGCCACTTTGTCTGGGGGCTTGGAGAGAAGGCGTGCATCGCCCCAGCTGCGTCAACGCCTTAAAGCCCAAACTCTAAACCCTTACCTTAAACCCTAAACCCCAAACCCTAAACCCCAAACCCTAAACCCTAGCTTGCCTGTGTCCCTGTTGTGGGCCTG
>NW_013544236.1:0-11871 GCF_000499545.2 Eimeria tenella
GAGGTGCATTTGTCTTTACACTGGATCATGCCACCCGCAACCGCAGCCAGATCCAAGTATCAGGACAGCGGGAGCCTCAGTTGCAGCGCCCAGCCAGTCTCAATTTCTGTGAATCCCCCGACCAACAGCGAAACCAAGGTAGCACTCCACGTGGAACTAAAGCCCCTGCATTCCATCATTCATATTTTTCGTGGATAGCAAACATGTAAAATGATGCACCCATGCACGCCATTGGTTTTAAGCATGCCTCGATGCGCCCCCATGCACTGTCCGGCCGAAGTGTTTACTACACGCATTCCCAGCAAGCGATCTCCACTCCAAGACTGCCCACTTCCCCCGTTCAACGTATCTCCATCAAACATAATTTGCTGGACGTGAGGAGCGGCAGCGAGGGACTCAAGTGCAGCTTAAAGGCACCTAGCCATCACTTAACCGTTTTCTCCCGCCAGCTCCGCAATATTGACGACTGCAAATCTAGTTCCTTGCCTACCCACAAGTACCAAACGTCCGTGCAGTGCCTTTAGTGTCGCAACGCACTGCCTGACAGACTCTCAGACTCTACTACAGCGCATACGCAATATGGTTACCTGGCCTTCCAAAAAGCATCTGCAAGACACACCTAAGCTTCAGGCAAAGTGAGACGCTTCACGTCTTCGACTCTGAGGGTGCAGTTGTGCGCCGGCGCGATAAACGCATTATCCTCACCAGCATGTGCTTCTCATTATTCATACGCATTCTGCATTTGCGCACAGCTTGAGCTCCGCCACTCGAATTATCCACACTCGTCCTTTCTGGTGAATCTTCCCGTTCTCTACTCACGAACCGTGCTGCACTTGGACTACCGACCTGAAGCCATTTCCGCCTGCTATTTCAGTAACATCTCCTGAAAACAGGGCTGCCAGCGTAACACTCTACTGACAGCGCCAACTATGCGCATTCGCCTTCATGCTGCCAACACTCATGCACTGTCTCATGCTCTTGAAGAACGCACTGCCTGCTTTCACGACTTGCAGCTCACCCCATGCGCGCTCCGCGCTCTCGCCGAAACTCCCGACAGCCGCCTTCCTTTGCAGAGGTCAAAGCAGTGTTCTGATACAGCAAAGCACCATCATCCTGAATCCTCCCTATCAATCCAACATGCCACCTGCAATGCTCTTTCCAACACAACACGCCCCACCTCCACAGTTGTGACTAGTAATACGCGACCTGAGTAAAAAGTAACACGCACTGTCTGACAATCATCGCCATGAAAATAGCCCATGCTCCACTGCTCACTCACACACCAATGTGGTTGGCTGCACCGAGCAGCTTTTAACGCAGCAGCAATGAATCCCCGACCTGTCAACGCCACACCCAGTGCCTGTTTCTGCACGCTAGTCAATCACCAATATAGTTTCATGGGGAAGCAAATGTGCGGCTGCAACGGCATGCCTGCATCTAGACAACAAGGCAGCATGACACAGCGACCATCCCACTGGCAAGACGGAACATTTTACCTCCCACTCGAATCCATGTATTCATTCACTTACTCTTTCCAAAATTCGCCAGAGAGTCGTAGTACGCGTATGCTGTCGCCCGCAAACTGCAAAACCGCATGTTGAAATATTTTCCACACCCTCATGCTGCACGTCCTAAGGCCAGATCCCAGCTCCAACACATTCTGTTGGTAGAATTAAAACGCCGGCGGCCTGCGCAACACAGGTCACCTGCTTGAGCAGTCTGCCTAGGGCCATCTCACTTTCTGAGTGTCTCTCCATTGTTACCGACTGACACCGCCTTTAGGACAGCAACGCATCCCGACAGAAATTAGTAATGCATGTTGAACAGATCAAACACATGCACAGAAAAACTAAAACTCTCCGATATGGCTGTCATGTCAAACACCGAACGCCATTAGCCTCGATAGTGCCACACCGGATCTCTAGTGCGCCAGTGCAAGCAACCAGCCAATAACTAGCTAAGTCGCTGGCGCTGCATTTGCTTTATGCAAATCACCTGTTTCAGTCCACGCCTAACCCGTTTTTCAGCCATGTGCAAATGTTACCGCTCAATGATTGCTGCGCAGCTGCGCAGCCACCCCACCCTGCCTTGCTCCTGACACACAAAACGCCAGTTCCTGTAACCTGAAATATGCAATATTCGCGCAGCATCTACGCATCGCATCGAACACGCACCGTGATGGACTGAGCGCGAAAAATGCCTTGTGCGCACCGGCAATGCTTGCAGTGTCCTCTGCTTGAAGTGCATTTGTCTTTACACTGGATCATGCCACCCGCAACCGCAGCCAGATCCAAGTATCAGGACAGCGGGAGCCTCAGTTGCAGCGCCCAGCCGTTCTCAATTTCTGTGAATCCCCCGACCAACAGCGAAACCAAGGTAGCACTCCACGTGGAACTAAAGCTCCTGCATTCCATCATTCATATTTTTCGTGGATAGCAAACATGTAAAATGATGCACCCATGCACGCCATTGGTTTTAAGCATGCCTCGATGCGCCCCCATGCACTGTCCGGCCGGGGTGTTTACTACGCGCATTCCCAGCAAGCGATCTCCACTCCAAGACTGCCCACTTCCCCCGTTCAACGTATCTCCATCAAACATAATTTGCTGGACGTGAGGAGCGGCAGCGAGGGACTCAAGTGCAGCTTAAAGGCACCTAGCCATCACTTAACCGTTTTCTCCCGCCAGCTCCGCAATATTGACGACTGCAAATCTAGTTCCTCGCCTACCCACAAGTACCAAACGTCCGTGCAGTGCCTTTAGTGTCGCAACGCACTGCCTGACAGACTCTCAGACTCTACTACCGCGCATACGCAATATGGTTACCTGGCCTTCCAAAAAGCATCTGCAAGACACACCTAAGCTTCAGGCAAAGTGAGACGCTTCACGTCTTCGACTCTGAGGGTGCAGTTGTGCGCCGGCGCGATAAACGCATTGTCCTCACCAGCATGTGCTTCTCATTATTCATACGCATTCTGCATTTGCGCACAGCTTGAGCTCCGCCACTCGAATTATCCACACTCGTCCTTTCTGGTGAATCTTCCCGTTCTCTACTCACGAACCGTGCTGCACTTGGACTACCGACCTGAAGCCATTTCCGCCTGCTATTTCAGTAACATCTCATGAAAACAGGGCTGCCAGCGTAACACTCTACTGACAGCGCCAACTATGCGCATTCGCCTTCATGCTGCCAACACTCATGCACTGTCTCATGCTCTTGAAGAACGCACTGCCTGCTTTCACGACTTGCAGCTCACCCCATGCGCGCTCCGCGCTCTCGCCGAAACTCCCGACAGCCGCCTTCCTTTGCAGAGGTCAAAGCAGTGTTCTGATACAGCAAAGCACCATCATCCTGAATCCTCCCTATCAATCCAACATGCCACCTGCAATGCTCTTTCCAACACAACACGCCCCACCTCCACAGTTGTGACTAGTAATACGCGACCTGAGTAAAAAGTAACACTCACCAACTGACATTCATCGCCATGCAAATAGCCCATGCTTCACTGCTCAGTAACGCACCAATGTGCTTGGCACGCTAGTCAATCACCAATATAGGTTTATGTGGAAGCAAATGTGCGGCTGCAACGGCATGCCTGCATCTAGACAACAAGGCAGCATGACACAGCGACCATCCCACTGGCAAGACGGAACATTTTACCTCCCACTCGAATCCATGTATTCATTCACTTACTCTTTCCAAAATTCGCCAGAGAGTCGTAGTACGCGTATGCTGTCGCCCGCAAACTGCAAAACCGCATGTTGAAATATTTTCCACACCCTCATGCTGCACGTCCTAAGGCCAGATCCCAGCTCCAACACATTCTGTTGGTAGAATTAAAACGCCGGCGGCCTGCGCAACACAGGTCACCTGCTTGAGCAGTCTGCCTAGGGCCATCTCACTTTCTGAGTGTCTCTCCATTGTTACCGACTGACACCGCCTTTAGGACAGCAACGCATCCCGACAGAAATTAGTAATGCATGTTGAACAGATCAAACACATGCACAGAAAAACTAAAACTCTCCGATATGGCTGTCATGTCAAACACCGAACGCCATTAGCCTCGATAGTGCCACACCGGATCTCTAGTGCGCCAGTGCAATCAACCAGCCAATAACTAGCTAAGTCGCTGGCGCTGCATTTGCTTTATGCAAATCACCTGTTTCAGTCCACGCCTAACCCGTTTTTCAGCCATGTGCAAATGTTACCGCTCAATGATTGCTGCGCAGCTGCGCAGCCACCCCACCCTGCCTTGCTCCTGACACACAAAACGCCAGTTCCTGTAACCTGAAATATGCAATATTCGCGCAGCATCTACGCATCGCATCGAACACGCACCGTGATGGACTGGGCGCGAAAAATGCCTTGTGCGCACCGGCAATGCTTGCAGTGTCCTCTGCTTGAGGTGCATTTGTCTTTACACTGGATCATGCCACCCGCAACCGCAGCCAGATCCAAGTATCAGGACAGCGGGAGCCTCAGTTGCAGCGCCCAGCCGTTCTCAATTTCTGTGAATCCCCCGACCAACAGCGAAACCAAGGTAGCACTCCACGTGGAACTAAAGCCCCTGCATTCCATCATTCATATTTTTCGTGGATAGCAAACATGTAAAATGATGCACCCATGCACGCCATTGGTTTTAAGCATGCCTCGATGCGCCCCCATGCACTGTCCGGCCGAAGTGTTTACTACACGCATTCCCAGCAAGCGATCTCCACTCCAAGACTGCCCACTTCCCCCGTTCAACGTATCTCCATCAAACATAATTTGCTGGACGTGAGGAGCGGCAGCGAGGGACTCAAGTGCAGCTTAAAGGCAGCTAGCCATCACTTAACCGTTTTCTCCCGCCAGCTCCGCAATATTGACGACTGCAAATCTAGTTCCTCGCCTACCCACAAGTACCAAACGTCCGTGCAGTGCCTTTAGTGTCGCAACGCACTGCCTGACAGACTCTCAGACTCTACTACCGCGCATACGCAATATGGTTACCTGGCCTTCCAAAAAGCATCTGCAAGACACACCTAAGCTTCAGGCAAAGTGAGACGCTTCACGTCTTCGACTCTGAGGGTGCAGTTGTGCGCCGGCGCGATAAACGCATTATCCTCACCAGCATGTGCTTCTCATTATTCATACGCATTCTGCATTTGCGCACAGCTTGAGCTCCGCCACTCGAATTATCCACACTCGTCCTTTCTGGTGAATCTTCCCGTTCTCTACTCACGAACCGTGCTGCACTTGGACTACCGACCTGAAGCCATTTCCGCCTGCTATTTCAGTAACATCTCATGAAAACAGGGCTGCCAGCGTAACACTCTACTGACAGCGCCAACTATGCGCATTCGCCTTCATGCTGCCAACACTCATGCACTGTCTCATGCTCTTGAAGAACGCACTGCCTGCTTTCACGACTTGCAGCTCACCCCATGCGCGCTCCGCGCTCTCGCCGAAACTCCCGACAGCCGCCTTCCTTTGCAGAGGTCAAAGCAGTGTTCTGATACAGCAAAGCACCATTATCCTGAATCCTCCCTATCAATCCAACATGCCACCTGCAATGCTCTTTCCAACACAACACGCCCCACCTCCACAGTTGTGACTAGTAATACGCGACCTGATCAAAAAGTAACACTCACCAACTGACATTCATCGCCATGCAAATAGCCCATGCTTCACTGCTCAGTAACGCACCAATGTGCTTGGCACGCTAGTCAATCACCAATATAATTTCATGGGGAAGCAAATGTGCGGCTGCAACGGCATGCCTGCATCTAGACAACAAGGCAGCATGACACAGCGACCATCCCACTGGCAAGACGGAACATTTTACCTCCCACTCGAATCCATGTATTCATTCACTTACTCTTTCCAAAATTCGCCAGAGAGTCGTAGTACGCGTATGCTGTCGCCCGCAAACTGCAAAACCGCATGTTGAAATATTTTCCACACCCTCATGCTGCACGTCCTAAGGCCAGATCCCAGCTCCAACACATTCTGTTGGTAGAATTAAAACGCCGGCGGCCTGCGCAACACAGGTCACCTGCTTGAGCAGTCTGCCTAGGGCCATCTCACTTTCTGAGTGTCTCTCCATTGTTACCGACTGACACCCGCGTTTAGGACAGCAACGCATCCCTACAGAAATTAGTAATGCATGTTGAACAGATCAAACACATGCACAGAAAAACTAAAACTCTCCGATATGGCTGTCATGTCAAACACCGAACGCCATTAGCCTCGATAGTGCCACACCGGATCTCTAGTGCGCCAGTGCAATCAACCAGCCAATAACTAGCTAAGTCGCTGGCGCTGCATTTGCTTTATGCAAATCACCTGTTTCAGTCCACGCCTAACCCGTTTTTCAGCCATGTGCAAATGTTACCGCTCAATGATTGCTGCGCAGCTGCGCAGCCACCCCACCCTGCCTTGCTCCTGACACACAAAACGCCAGTTCCTGTAACCTGAAATATGCAATATTCGCGCAGCATCTACGCATCGCATCGAACACGCACCGTGATGGACTGGGCGCGAAAAATGCCTTGTGCGCACCGGCAATGCTTGCAGTGTCCTCTGCTTGAGGTGCATTTGTCTTTACACTGGATCATGCCACCCGCAACCGCAGCCAGATCCAAGTATCAGGACAGCGGGAGCCTCAGTTGCAGCGCCCAGCCGTTCTCAATTTCTGTGAATCCCCCGACCAACAGCGAAACCAAGGTAGCACTCCACGTGGAACTAAAGCTCCTGCATTCCATCATTCATATTTTTCGTGGATAGCAAACATGTAAAATGATGCACCCATGCACGCCATTGGTTTTAAGCATGCCTCGATGCGCCCCCATGCACTGTCCGGCCGGGGTGTTTACTACGCGCATTCCCAGCAAGCGATCTCTACTCCAAGACTGCCCACTTCCCCCGTTCAACGTATCTCCATCAAACATAATTTGCTGGACGTGAGGAGCGGCAGCGAGGGACTCAAGTGCAGCTTAAAGGCACCTAGCCATCACTTAACCGTTTTCTCCCGCCAGCTCCGCAATATTGACGACTGCAAATCTAGTTCCTCGCCTACCCACAAGTACCAAACGTCCGTGCAGTGCCTTTAGTGTCGCAACGCACTGCCTGACAGACTCTCAGACTCTACTACCGCGCATACGCAATATGGTTACCTGGCCTTCCAAAAAGCATCTGCAAGACACACCTAAGCTTCAGGCAAAGTGAGACGCTTCACGTCTTCGACTCTGAGGGTGCAGTTGTGCGCCGGCGCGATAAACGCATTGTCCTCACCAGCATGTGCTTCTCATTATTCATACGCATTCTGCATTTGCGCACAGCTTGAGCTCCGCCACTCGAATTATCCACACTCGTCCTTTCTGGTGAATCTTCCCGTTCTCTACTCACGAACCGTGCTGCACTTGGACTACCGACCTGAAGCCATTTCCGCCTGCTATTTCAGTAACATCTCATGAAAACAGGGCTGCCAGCGTAACACTCTACTGACAGCGCCAACTATGCGCATTCGCCTTCATGCTGCCAACACTCATGCACTGTCTCATGCTCTTGAAGAACGCACTGCCTGCTTTCACGACTTGCAGCTCACCCCATGCGCGCTCCGCGCTCTCGCCGAAACTCCCGACAGCCGCCTTCCTTTGCAGAGGTCAAAGCAGTGTTCTGATACAGCAAAGCACCATCATCCTGAATCCTCCCTATCAATCCAACATGCCACCTGCAATGCTCTTTCCAACACAACACGCCCCACCTCCACAGTTGTGACTAGTAATACGCGACCTGAGTAAAAAGTAACACGCACTGTCTGACAATCATCGCCATGAAAATAGCCCATGCTCCACTGCTCACTCACACACCAATGTGGTTGGCTGCACCGAGCAGCTTTTAACGCAGCAGCAATGAATCCCCGACCTGTCAACGCCACACCCAGTGCCTGTTTCTGCACGCTAGTCAATCACCAATATAGTTTCATGGGGAAGCAAATGTGCGGCTGCAACGGCATGCCTGCATCTAGACAACAAGGCAGCATGACACAGTGACCATCCCACTGGCAAGACGGAACATTTTACCTCCCACTCGAATCCATGTATTCATTCACTTACTCTTTCCAAAATTCGCCAGAGAGTCGTAGTACGCGTATGCTGTCACCCGCAAACTGCAAAACCGCATGTTGAAATATTTTCCACACCCTCATGCTGCACGTCCTAAGGCCAGATCCCAGCTCCAACACATTCTGTTGGTAGAATTAAAACGCCGGCGGCCTGCGCAACACAGGTCACCTGCTTGAGCAGTCTGCCTAGGGCCATCTCACTTTCTGAGTGTCTCTCCATTGTTACCGACTGACACCGCCTTTAGGACAGCAACGCATCCCGACAGAAATTAGTAATGCATGTTGAACAGATCAAACACATGCACAGAAAAACTAAAACTCTCCGATATGGCTGTCATGTCAAACACCGAACGCCATTAGCCTCGATAGTGCCACACCGGATCTCTAGTGCGCCAGTGCAATCAACCAGCCAATAACTAGCTAAGTCGCTGGCGCTGCATTTGCTTTATGCAAATCACCTGTTTCAGTCCACGCCTAACCCGTTTTTCAGCCATGTGCAAATGTTACCGCTCAATGATTGCTGCGCAGCTGCGCAGCCACCCCACCCTGCCTTGCTCCTGACACACAAAACGCCAGTTCCTGTAACCTGAAATATGCAATATTCGCGCAGCATCTACGCATCGCATCGAACACGCACCGTGATGGACTGGGCGCGAAAAATGCCTTGTGCGCACCGGCAATGCTTGCAGTGTCCTCTGCTTGAGGTGCATTTGTCTTTACACTGGATCATGCCACCCGCAACCGCAGCCAGATCCAAGTATCAGGACAGCGGGAGCCTCAGTTGCAGCGCCCAGCCGTTCTCAATTTCTGTGAATCCCCCGACCAACAGCGAAACCAAGGTAGCACTCCACGTGGAACTAAAGCCCCTGCATTCCATCATTCATATTTTTCGTGGATAGCAAACATGTAAAATGATGCACCCATGCACGCCATTGGTTTTAAGCATGCCTCGATGCGCCCCCATGCACTGTCCGGCCGGGGTGTTTACTACACGCATTCCCAGCAAGCGATCTCCACTCCAAGACTGCCCACTTCCCCCGTTCAACGTATCTCCATCAAACATAATTTGCTGGACGTGAGGAGCGGCAGCGAGGGACTCAAGTGCAGCTTAAAGGCACCTAGCCATCACTTAACCGTTTTCTCCCGCCAGCTCCGCAATATTGACGACTGCAAATCTAGTTCCTCGCCTACCCACAAGTACCAAACGTCCGTGCAGTGCCTTTAGTGTCGCAACGCACTGCCTGACAGACTCTCAGACTCTACTACCGCGCATACGCAATATGGTTACCTGGCCTTTAAGCTTCAGGCAAAGTGAGACGCTTCACGTCTTCGACTCTGAGGGTGCAGTTGTGCGCCGGCGCGATAAACGCATTATCCTCACCAGCATGTGCTTCTCATTATTCATACGCATTCTGCATTTGCGCACAGCTTGAGCTCCGCCACTCGAATTATCCACACTCGTCCTTTCTGGTGAATCTTCCCGTTCTCTACTCACGAACCGTGCTGCACTTGGACTACCGACCTGAAGCCATTTCCGCCTGCTATTTCAGTAACATCTCCTGAAAACAGGGCTGCCAGCGTAACACTCTACTGACAGCGCCAACTATGCGCATTCGCCTTCATGCTGCCAACACTCATGCACTGTCTCATGCTCTTGAAGAACGCACTGCCTGCTTTCACGACTTGCAGCTCACCCCATGCGCGCTCCGCGCTCTCGCCGAAACTCCCGACAGCCGCCTTCCTTTGCAGAGGTCAAAGCAGTGTTCTGATACAGCAAAGCACCATCATCCTGAATCCTCCCTATCAATCCAACATGCCACCTGCAATGCTCTTTCCAACACAACACGCCCCACCTCCACAGTTGTGACTAGTAATACGCGACCTGAGTAAAAAGTAACACTCACCAACTGACATTCATCGCCATGCAAATAGCCCATGCTTCACTGCTCAGTAACGCACCAATGTGCTTGGCACGCTAGTCAATCACCAATATAGGTTTATGTGGAAGCAAATGTGCGGCTGCAACGGCATGCCTGCATCTAGACAACAAGGCAGCATGACACAGCGACCATCCCACTGGCAAGACGGAACATTTTACCTCCCACTCGAATCCATGTATTCATTCACTTACTCTTTCCAAAATTCGCCAGAGAGTCGTAGTACGCGTATGCTGTCGCCCGCAAACTGCAAAACCGCATGTTGAAATATTTTCCACACCCTCATGCTGCACGTCCTAAGGCCAGATCCCAGCTCCAACACATTCTGTTGGTAGAATTAAAACGCCGGCGGCCTGCGCAACACAGGTCACCTGCTTGAGCAGTCTGCCTAGGGCCATCTCACTTTCTGAGTGTCTCTCCATTGTTACCGACTGACACCCGCGTTTAGGACAGCAACGCATCCCGACAGAAATTAGTAATGCATGTTGAACAGATCAAACACATGCACAGAAAAACTAAAACTCTCCGATATGGCTGGCATGGCAAACACCGAACGCCATTAGCCTCGATAGTGCCACACCGGATCTCTAGTGCGCCAGTGCAATCAACCAGCCAATAACTAGCTAAGTCGCTGGCGCTGCATTTGCTTTATGCAAATCACCTGTTTCAGTCCACGCCTAACCCGTTTTTCAGCCATGTGCAAATGTTACCGCTCAATGATTGCTGCGCAGCTGCGCAGCCACCCCACCCTGCCTTGCTCCTGACACACAAAACGCCAGTTCCTGTAACCTGAAATATGCAATATTCGCGCAGCATCTACGCATCGCATCGAACACGCACCGTGATGGACTGGGCGCGAAAAATGCCTTGTGCGCACCGGCAATGCTTGCAGTGTCCTCTGCTTGAGGTGCATTTGTCTTTACACTGGATCATGCCACCCGCAACCGCAGCCAGATCCAAGTATCAGGACAGCGGGAGCCTCAGTTGCAGCGCCCAGCCGTTCTCAATTTCTGTGAATCCCCCGACCAACAGCGAAACCAAGGTAGCACTCCACGTGGAACTAAAGCCCCTGCATTCCATCATTCATATTTTTCGTGGATAGCAAACATGTAAAATGATGCACCCATGCACGCCATTGGTTTTAAGCATGCCTCGATGCGCCCCCATGCACTGTCCGGCCGGGGTGTTTACTACACGCATTCCCAGCAAGCGATCTCCACTCCAAGACTGCCCACTTCCCCCGTTCAACGTATCTCCATCAAACATAATTTGCTGGACGTGAGGAGCGGCAGCGAGGGACTCAAGTGCAGCTTAAAGGCACCTAGCCATCACTTAACCGTTTTCTCCCGCCAGCTCCGCAATATTGACGACTGCAAATCTAGTTCCTCGCCTACCCACAAGTACCAAACGTCCGTGCAGTGCCTTTAGTGTCGCAACGCACTGCCTGACAGACTCTCAGACTCTACTACCGCGCATACGCAATATGGTTACCTGGCCTTTAAGCTTCAGGCAAAGTGAGACGCTTCACGTCTTCGACTCTGAGGGTGCAGTTGTGCGCCGGCGCGATAAACGCATTATCCTCACCAGCATGTGCTTCTCATTATTCATACGCATTCTGCATTTGCGCACAGCTTGAGCTCCGCCACTCGAATTATCCACACTCGTCCTTTCTGGAGAATCTTCCCGTTCTCTACTCACGAACCGTGCTGCACTTGGACTACCGACCTGAAGCCATTTCCGCCTGCTATTTCAGTAACATCTCCTGAAAACAGGGCTGCCAGCGTAACACTCTACTGACAGCGCCAACTATGCGCATTCGCCTTCATGCTG
>NW_013544237.1:0-12361 GCF_000499545.2 Eimeria tenella
GCAGCAACAGTGCAGCCAGCTACCCTGAGTCTAGCAGCAAACGCCAAACAGCAACAGCAGCAGCAACAGCTGCTGCAGCAGACTCAGCCACAGTCCCCTCTTGTGCTGCTTTGCTGCAGTTTTTCTTCTCCTTTCCCGAGAGTGGCCTTCTGACGCCTACTGCAGAGCACTTCAGCCGGTTGCGGCGAGTGAGTTGCTGCTGCTGCTGCTGCTGCTGCTGCTGCTCTTGTTGCTGCTGGTTGTGCTGCTGGCGAGGCTGTTGCTGCTGTCTGATCGTAACTGCTGGTGGTTTCTCGCCCGTGCTGCTGTTGCTGCTGCGTTTGCTGTAGGAGTTGGGCTTGGCCGCATTATCTGAAATTTGTGCACATTTCTGCTGCCGTTGTTGTTGCTGCTGCTGCTGTTGCTGCTGCTGCTGCTATTGCTACAGAGGCCGCAGACATGGACGGAAAAGACCTGCTGCGGTTTTGCCGTGTCATAGAGGCCCGGCGCAAGCGCCGGGCAGCAGCAGCAGCAGCAACAGCAGCAGCAGCAAGCGCTCCTGCAGTTGCTGCCACAGAGGCTGCTGCCATGGCAGAAGATGAAGACGACTTAGCAGCAGCAGCAGCAGCAGCAGCCGCTGCGGGCAGCGCTGCGTCTCATCCACAGAGCCACCTACAGCAGCAACAGCAGCATAGCAGCAGCGCCGACAGCAAGAATGGCAGCAGCAGCAGCAGCAAAGAAACATATGCGGAAAGCGAAGCGCTGCAAGAGCTGCTGCCTCGTGTGGGCCGCCAGGTGCTGGCAATTGTAAACCCTAAACCCTAAACCCTAAGCCCCAGAACTGAATCTCTTACACAGACCCTCATCTTATTTTTGCTTATTTGATGCCTTGCTGCTGCTTCAATTGCTGCGCGCGGCCGTTGAAGCAGACGGCCTAGAGGCCACAGCTCTAGCTGCTGCTGCTGCTGCTGCTGCTGTTGCTGCTGCTGCTGCTGCTGCAGCTGGCTGCGATGCCATTGCGATCAATGCTGGAAGTCTTGACAGCAACGGGAGGAGATATGCGCGTCGTTGCTGCTGTCGTGCTGAAGCTGCGTAACTCTGCTGCTGCTGCTGCACCACCAGATCTTGCTGCTGCTGCGAAGGCGCTTGCTGCAGCTGCAGTAGTTGACGCCAAGGCCTTTCGTGAGCGCCAGTTCCAGGGCCTGCAGCTGCAGTTGCTGCTGTTGCTGCTGCTAATCCTGCTGCTGCCCCTAAATTTGCTGCTGTCGTTGGCAGCCGCAGGCTTCAGTGCCTCAATCAGCTTCTGCTGCGTCGCTGCGACTGCAGCAATGCCTGCAGCTGCTGCTGCTGCTATTCTTGCTGCTGCTGCTGCTGTTCTTGCTGCTGCTGCAGAGGAGCTGGACAAGTACTGCGCAGAATGCTTCAGCTTGTGGAACCCCACAGACCTCGCGGCCCTCATTGCAGCAGCAGCAGAGCTGCATGTTTTGCTGCCCGAGACGCTGCAGCAGCTTGCAGTGCATGCACAGACTGTTGTTGCCAGTGAGCTTGCTGCTCCTGCTGCTGCTTTTGCTGCTGCTGCTGCTGCAAATAGTAAGGGGCCTTGGCCTGATTAGATTTTTTTCAGGGCTCATAATATTCCCTGCTGATGCGTTTACTGCATTGGCTGCTGTTGCGGCTGCTGCTGCTGCTGCTGCTGCTGCAGGAGCACCCCTGGAGGACCTCACGCTGCTGCTGCTTGGGTGTCTCCGCCTGCACCGTGTCCCTCAGTCTTTTCGCTCTGCAGCAGCTTTGCGGCTAAACGCTGCGGCCGACAGCTGGCAGCAGCAGCAGCTGCCGCTGCAGCAGCGGCAGCAACTGCAGCTGCGAAAGGATATAGCCGAGCTATCTCCTGCAGCTGCAGCAGACCTTGTCGCAGCAGCAGTGTTTCTGAAACTGTTCCTTCCAAATGAGACGGTGGTGAATAAAGCTCTTGCCGCCATCGAGCTGCTGCTCTGCTGTTATGGTGCTGCTGCTGCTGCCGTTACGCGTTGCTGCTTATGTTGCTGCTGCTCCTAGAAGGTAAAACTCCAGATGCTGTAGCGTTTCTTTGCCTGTGCTGATGGCTCTCTGTGTCTTGCTCTGTTTGCTGCTGCCGCAGCAATTGCTGCTGCTGCAGGCCCCTCCGCATGAGCTCGAGCTTCAGCGCCTAGCGCAGCTGCTGGGGGCCCTTACCCAACAAGCTGCAAAGGGGGCCCCCTTGCCTCTCAGTTTCCTGCTGCTGTCAGCCAACAGAATTACAAGTCGCATTGCTCCTGCTGCGCTGCAGTTGATGCAGCGGCAAGCAGCGCAGCAGCGACAGCAGCAGCAGTGGCATCTGCAGGAGCAGACCGAAAGCAGCCATTCTTCAGCAGCAGCAGTAGCCGTGGACCCAGTTAGCTGCTGCACTCTCCTGCATGCGCTTGCGTATGGCACAGCTGCAGCAGCCTCTGCAGCAAAAGACCTGGCGCTTCCTTTGATTGCAGCTCAGAAGCTGCTGCAGGCAGTCTATGTGCTGCAGCAGCAGCAGCAGGACCTTCAAGTCTATCCACAGTCGCTTGTGGACTTCCTCAAGGCCCAGCAGCTAACTGCAGCCCTCTTCAGCGTACCCGGAAGACATACTGCAGCAGCAGCAGATTCTGGGCCTGAACCTGAAGCAGCTGCAGCAGCAGCAGCGGCCGTCCGCGCTGTTGCTGCAGCGGCTGCTCCAGCAGCTACTGTGGAGGCAACAGCAGCTTCCCCTGCTGAAGCTAGACTTGAAATACCCTTCAAGGCCAACTTGCAAGTGGGGGATTGGAAAAAAACTCTTTGTAAGGAGCTTCAGGACCTGCGAGACTCCTTTGTGCGTGCTGCAGCTGCTGAAGGCGCAGCTGCAGCAGAAGCAGACACAGCGGCAACAGCGCCGGGAGAAGCAGCAGCAGCAGCTGCTGCTGCTGCTGCCAATACTGCAGCAGACTCTTTGTTGCCAGAAGGCAGAGACCTGTGGCGTCGCGCTGCCAACGCGGAAACGCTGCGCAAAATCGTCGAAACCGTGGCGCAGCAGCAACAGCAGCAGCAGCAGCACCAGCAGCGGGGTTTCTCTTCGCGGCAGCTTTTCTCTCTTGCCTATTCCGTGGTAAGCAGCACTCTGCACTCAGCAGCCCATTCTTGAAGCCCCAAGAAGCAAATTTTTGTGGGATTTGTTTTCAGGGGTCAACTTCGCTGCTAGGTCCTCTTCAGGACACTCTTTGCACTGCTCCGTTTTTTTGCTGCTGCGAACAAAGTACAGCAGCAGCCGCTGCAGCAGGTGCTGCAGCAACGGCGGCTGCAGCGCCTGCCGCCTCTTCAGCAGCTCCAGCAAGGCTGCAGAGAGAAGTTCTGGGGATCTTGCTTAGTGTTCTGCAGCAGCAGCAGCAACAACTACCGGCCCCTAAAAGCACTGCTGAAGCGTTGCAGCAATACGTAGGCTATTCCCACCGCAGCTGCTGCTGCGTCCGTTGCTGGCCGCTGCCGACACTACTGCTATTGCCGCGGCTGCTGTTGCTGCTGCTGCTGCCGCTGCTGCAGCTGCGTCCGTCAGGCCTAGCAGCTGGCTGTCTTTGCGGCTGCGTCCCCAGGCTGTCAGCAGCTACTGCATGCGCGTGCTCTCTATGCCCCTGGCCCACAACTTTGGCCCAGAGGGCCAGCTCGAGGTGGGGGTCCCCCTGCATGGGGCCCCCCTGCATGGGACCCCCCTGCCTGGGGCCCCCCTGCCAGCTGGGGGCCCCCCAGCCCTGCAGCTAAGGGCCCCCCGGGTAGAGCAGGAGCTGTTTTCTGTGCTAAAGGAGGAGGGAGTCTCAGTGGTGGTAGGCAGGGTTTACGGTCTAGGGTTTCGGGTTTACGGTCTAGGGTCTGGGGTCTAGCTAGGGTTCAGGGTTTAGGGTTTAGGGCCTGGCTGGGATGGGGAGAGCAGAAGGCAGATGGAGACAGAGACAAGAGGAGATCAGGAAACAAAAAAGCTGGCAAAGAGAAAAATCGACTGTCTCCTTTTGGCTGCGCAGCTGGGGCCCCGGGTGGTCCCCTGGGTCTGTGTTGCTGCTGCTGAGACCAGCAGCAGCACAGCCTACTGCTACCTGCCGCCCTCCAGCCTGTGTGCTTCGGCGCGGCTAGTAGCAGCAGCAGCAGCAGCAGAGACGGAGGCGCAGCAGCAGACAGGCACCAAAGTGCAGCGGCTAAAGGTGGAGACGGACGGCCTGGGCTTTGTCTGGGTCGGGGGCTGCAGCACAGTGCAGCAAGACACTGCTGCAGCACTAAAAGCCCTTCAGTGGTGGGGCTGGACTATTTTGCTGCTGCCCCACACTCTCTGGGAGGGCCAGGCTTCCCCGAGGCAGCGCGCGGAGGCCCTCAAGAGGGCCCGCGAGAGGGCCTCAGGGCCCCGTGCAGCATAGGCGGGCTGCCTGCTGCTGCAGCAACTGCTGCTGCTGCTGCAGCTGCAGCTCCAGCACCAGTGGTAGCTGTAGCGCCAGCCATCACTGCTGCAGCAGCAGCAGTGGCAGTGATGGCTGTGGCGGCAACTGCACACGGCCAGTCGTCGCAGCAGCAGCAATAGCTGCTGCAGCAAACCTGTCAGAAAGTGCCAAGTGCAGCAAAACAGCACATCTTCTGAGGTGTACATACAGCTGAGCGCAAGGCACTCTGGTGTTGCGCCGAGCATGAATAAATATAAATGAACAAAATGCCACTAGAATTCCAGATCTATTTATTGTTTTCCAGAAAAATTATGTTGAGAAATAAATGTTTATAAGGTGAAACGAAAGCGACGGCAGCAGGACTCGAACCTGCGCGGGCAGAGCCCAGTGGATTTCGAGTCCACCTCCTTAACCACTCGGACATGCCGCCGACTGCCGGCGCTCAACTAAGCACTGTGTCTTCATTTGTTGCTGAGCTTGCAGCTGCTGCAGCTTGCTGCTAGGCTTTGCTGCAGCTGCAGGGCCTCTCGCCTGCTGCGGGACCCCACGGGGGCCCCCTGCTGCACTCTGGGTACCTGCGGAGGGGCCCCCTGGCACGGCGAAGCACAGGGCACCAGTAAGAGACACTTTAAAAGCTAGAGGGGGGACCCCTGAACCCAAGAGTCACCTGGGGCCCCACCCGCCCGTGTGTAAAGGGCTTAGCCGCAGCACAGACATGCTGGGGCCCTTACCCGCAGCGGCTCGCTGCAGCTAGCCGCAGCTAGCCACAGGTCGCCGCAGGTAGCTGCAGCCAGCTGCAGCAAGCTGCAGTCGACAGCTGCCGTGAGCTGCAGCTAGCCACAAGTGACCCGCGCCTACTAAGGCTGTTTGGAAGCTGCAAGCTGCTGCTGCTAGCTGTGCTGCCCCCTGTGGGGTGGGAAGAAAGGAAATCTTTAAATAAACTCCTGGGGGTCCCCCGGGGGAACCCACGGCCCCCCAGTGTGCTGTGGGCTGCTCTGGCTGAGTGCAAGGGGAGGGAGAGAACGCCCACAGAGCAGCAGGGGCTGCTGCCGCAGGGGCCGCAGCAAAAGGCTGTTTTCAAGCTCTCTCTGCTGCATGCATGCGCTATTAAACGCCCCAATTTATTTATAGACAGGAGCATGCAGCTAAAGATGGGCAGTTTCGCTCGAAGAGCGAAGCTAGGGGGTCAAGGTTGGGAGCCCGTCTAGCGTTGCGCTCCGGCGAAGGCGGGGCTCCCTGCCGCTAAAAATTCGCCAGCTCGTAAACGTTGTCAATAAAATTGTAAAAAACAACTAAATTAATCGACTAAAGAGTCTTATTCGCCTTTTGAAGGCCTGCAAGGGAGCCTGAGGGGCCCCGGCAACCTCAGGTGGAAGAGCAGCGCGGGTCCTCAGCCCCGACAGCACTGGGGCCGGAAGCAGAGAAGTAAAAAGGTGAAGAGGCAGAAATTAATTTGCTTGAATTTGTAAGTGGCTTTGAGAACTCAGCTGTACGTACACCTGGAAGGCGCGGCGCCGAGGCTCCTTACCGGCAGATTGAGCTGTGACAACTTCTGCGTCACTATCACCCCGCTGGCGTGGCTCTTTCTTTTCGCGCTTTTCATTTCTTCTGCGTTCTTTTTTATTTCCATTTTGCGCCATTTAGAAAACCTCAGATCCTTATTTGCCCCTTGCATTCCCCAGAGCTGCTGCCAGGGTTGCTGCTGCAGCAAGACTTGCGGCCAAGTACAGGGGCCCCCCCATACAGCAGCTACAGCCCTTCCAGCCAGTTATGGAGAGGGCAGTCCAGAGCTCGGGGCGCCTTTTGTTGGCCTCCCCTGTGCTGCTGGCCCGGGCGCTGCAGCGAGCAGCTGCAGCAACAGCAGCAGCAACAGCAGCAGCAACAGCAGCAAGCTCGCCTTGTTTGCATTCCTTCGCACGCGAGTCCACTCAGGCAAACGTGCGCTATCGCTTGCCCAAGCCGTCTCGCGGGGCCCCCCGGGGGCCCCGGGGGGCGCCCCAGAGCCTGCCCGCAGACAGAGGGGCCCTGTGGCGAGGAAGAGGGGGGCCCCCCGGGGGGCCCCCCTTTGAGGGGCACCGGCTTTTTTCGAGGGCTGCTGCAGCCAAGATCGCAGGCGAGGGGCCCCCCGAAGGCAGTGGGGGCCCCCCAGCAGGTTCAGGGGCCCCCTCAGCGAAGTTCCAAACTTTGAGTGATTTGCTGCAGCAGGAAAACAGTCTCAGCGGCCTCTTCGAAAGCTACAACAACGAGTAAACTCCCCTAAACCCTAAACCCCAAACCCTAAACCCCAAACCCTAAACCCCAAACCCTAAACCCCAAACCCTAAACCCCAAACCCAAACCCTAAACCGCAAATTCTAAACCCCAAACCCTAAACCCCAAACCCAAACCCTAAACCGCAAATTCTAAACCCCAAACCCTAACCCCTAGCCCTGGGGGCGGGCGTGGGGAGCGCAGAGTGGCGGCTGTGGGGTGTACGTACACCGCAGGAGGTCGCTGGGCTCGCTGCTGACGCTGCAGCAGCTGCAGCAGCAAATGGATCGGGTGGGCCGCCTGGAGAGGGAAGCTGTGCTGCGGCGGGGCCTTTCGCAGCAAATGGCGCGGCAAGTTTCTGTGCAGAGTTTGAGGCCTTCTTTGGGAAACAGAATTCCCTTCAACGACTTCGTGTCTGCTGCTGCTGCTGCTGCCTGGGCGGAAGCAGCAGCAGCAAGGGCCAACAGCGCAGCAGCAGTGCGGCTCCTCCGCCGCCTGCCTCTCAGCCAAGGTGCGCAGCCCCAAACCCTAAACCCTAAACACTGCTCTTGCTGCCAGGCCCGCAAGAAAAGCCAGTTGCTCTTAAAGACGGAGTTGGGAGACGGAGCTGCTGCGGTTTCGGGGAAACCCCGAAAATCAGGGTTTAGGGTTTAGGGTTTAGGGTTTAGGGTTTGGGGGTTTTGGCCCGCTTGGTGCTGCAGCGGCGAAGGCTCTTGTGAGTAGCTCGACGACTCTTTACTTCAACATAAATGAATTCTGTGAAGCCCTGCAGCCGCTGCTGCTGCAGCAGGGGGCCCCCCAGCAGCAAACAGGGGGCCCCCCTGCTGCTGCAGACGCTCCGGAGCTGCGAGATCCGCAGCTCGTTAGGGCCGCCCTTGAAGGTGAGCCGCTGTGCAAACCCTAAACCCTAAACCCTAGTTGCTTCCCCTCCGGGCGTCGCCTGTACGCACTGGGTCCCATCAGCAAAGCCCTAAACCCCAAATGGCAGCGGCACCCAGCGCCTGAGTCCGAAACCCTAAACCGTAGCCGAAACCCCAAACCCTAGCCAAAACCCTAAACCCTAAACCCTCTCCCTGCGGGCCGTGCTGCAGAGGCCTTCGAGGCCGTGCAGGGCAGCCGCAGCGGAATCGCTGACGCACTGGAGTTGCTTTCGGGACTTTGTCGGTTTTGCCAAGCTGACGAGGACGAGAGAGTGAAGGGTAAGTGCAGCAGCAGCAGCAGCAGCAGCAGCAGCAGCAAAAGCAGAAGCAGCAGTAGCAGCAGGCGGCTCTTGGGGTGGGCCTTGGCTTGCCTATCTTAGGGTTTTGAAGCAGAAGTAAAACCCTGGGGTTTTGTTTGTAGGGGATTTGAGCTTTGGGATCCCGGAGTCGGGGCCAAGATATTAGGTTTTAGTGTCTAGGGTTTAGGGTTCAGGGTTTAGGGTTTAGGGCTTTGGGGTCCTGTGCCTCAGCGAGCTTTGTACTCCTTGACAAAGAAGGCCGCGGCCGTTTGGACTTCTTCGTCGTCGCTGCTGTCTTTCACCACCTGCACCGCAGTATGTCCTGAGACTCTAAACCCTAAACCCTAAACCCTAAACCCTAAGGACTGAGTCCCTCACTTGAGCCACGGGTACTTTGTAGAAAAGCACACCAGCAAGGGCCTCGTTGTGAAGCGGCTCACTTGGCAGCGCGTCTCAGCATAAAGTAGGGTTTAGACCAAGGGTCCAGGGTTCAGGGTTTAGGGTTTAGGGTTTTGAGTTGTTGTGCAGTGCTGCTTACGCCCTCTATCGTGGACAAGCTCCGGCGGGCTCGCGTGTCGTTTAAAAGTGTAAGTGGGTTGAGGTGTACGTACAGCTGAGCGGCGCACGTAGTGTCCGCATTTGCATTTCTTGTCACAATTTATTTTCTTTTTTATTTTTTTTGCAGGTAGATGATTTGGCGCTGGCGAGTGCTGTAGAATTATTTAAAGACAAGTATCCGTTTGTCACAATGGCCCTTGAGGGCTGCTGCGGCCTGCAGGGTCGAGCTGCAGCAGAAGCAGCAGCAGCAGCGCCAGCTGCAGCGTCCGCAGCAGCAGCACAGGCAGCAGCAGCAGCAACAGAGTGCGCTCGCAAACAGCTCTATGTTGACCCTACTGAAGAACCCTGGAAAACTGTCTCTCGGCATGCCGGCCTCACCCTCACCTTTGACGAGTTCGAGCGCGAGTAAGCGAGGGTGTACTTAGGGTTTAGATCGAGGGTTAAGCTCGAGGGTTTAGCGCGAGGGTTTAACGCGAGGGTTTGGTGCTACAACTTAGCGCTAGGGTTTGACGCTAGGGTTTAGTGCGAGGGGTTAGCGCTAGGGCTTTCAGTGTTAGGGTTTAACGCTAGGGTTCAGGGCTAGGGATTAGCGTTAGGGTTTTGGGCTAGGGTTTAGCGCTAGGGTTTCGGCCTAGGGTTTAGCGCTAGGGGTTGTTACTGCCCTGAGGGTTTGGGCCTCGGCGCTTGGGTTAGACCCGTGAAGCCACTGAGGGTTTTGGCGAGGGTTTAGGGTTTGGTGTTTTTGGTTTGCTTCTTATGTGCTGCAGGTGTAAGGACACCCCGAATGAGGCAACCCTTAGCGCGACGTCCTTGTTGAGACTTCCGCTAATAGTTGTTCTCCGCGACTTGTTTTGATCAGGCGAGCTAGCTATCTGGCTAGCTAGCTATCTGGCGAGCGGACTGGCTAGCTAGCTATCTGGCTGGCTGGCTATCTGGCTGGCTATGTGGCTAGCTGGGCTGGGATTCATATGGCCCGTGGCGGGCGGTTGGCAAAGGTGAAGAGGCAGCTAGCTAGCTAGCTAGCTAGCTAGCTAGCCAGCTAGCGGGGTGGCGGGGGCGAGGGCGCTAGCTAGCTAGCCAGCGTTGGTTGCTGCGCCTTGGCTTTTATTTGTCTATGATGAATGAGAATTGTAGCTCAAGGGCCTTTTGCCGAGACTGCCCCGCGGGTGTCTTCAGCTGTTTGCTGGCTTGGGTGCTAGGGGGGCGTTCGCGGGTCTTTTTGGGGCTTTGCATGCGCCCGAGCACATCCTTTTGTGCCTTTTTGCATTTCCATGAACAAGTCCCAAGTGCTTGTGCAGTATAGTGCACTTGCGTTTCTTATTTGCTGCCTTTTTGCGTTTGTGGGGCCCCTGTGCGCGAGCGGCGCCGTTTGGGTGTCTGTACGTACACCCTATCCAGCCGTCTGCGCAGAGCCTCCCCGCGCAAATGCGCCCGTTCGCATGCAGTAAAAATCTGTATTATACATTTATATTTCTATATATATATATGTATACATATATATGTATGTACATTTATATTTTTTTGCATTTGTGTCTTCAAGCGTGGAAGTGCAGTGTACAGGTGGCTGCACATGCGCCTTCGGGCCGGGCGGCTGCGCTGCTGGTGCAGTTAGATATGCAAAGATGCTGTCGAGCATTTTGAGGCATGCAGAAGTCATTTCATATGTGTATATATATAAATTATTTGTGCAACTGAGTGGCCTGCAATGTTCCACTCCGAGGCGTGGCCTGTGGCAGGTGTATGTACGCCTCTGTGTGTCGCGTGCATGCACGAGTGCGGCGGTTCAGGTGTATGTACAGTGTCTGCACTTGCAGCTGTGCCTCCAAGTACAGAAGTTGCGGCGCTGCAAACGTGTATATATCGATATATAGATATATGGATATCTGTAATATATATAGATATCTTTAAGTGCAAATGTGTTCAGATTTATGCATAAACGGGTGCATAAGTACATTTTGTAATGTACGCATGCCGAGAAACTCACAGACACCACTTTTGGCTTCTTTCTTGTCTTTCGTGCGGGGAGTGCATTGGGCAAAGACCCACAGAACAATCAAACCAACTTGCTGTTAAGATTGGCCTTGAGGCTCCGTGGTTGCTGCTGTTGCTGCTGCTGTTGCTGCTGCTGCTGGTGGCTGCTTTGCTGCTGCTCATTTGAAATGCAGAAGCAAATACTTTTTTAGTCCTGTAGGCTTTGAGTGCAGGCAGTAGTAAGCCTTGTGCTCAATAGTGGGCCGGGGTGTCCGGTCCTGGGGTGTACGCGCTGTTATTTTGTTTATTTTTATTTCAAAAAAATGCATTTTATTTTTATTATAATAAAGATTTCCCCCCTTCTGCTCCAAATCCAAGTGGAGTGTCAGTCAGCCCCGGGCGCCGCTGCGCAGCCGGGAGTGCTCTGGTGGCTGTCTCGGGGGCATTAAGCTCCAGTTTTGTTTTATTAGTTGATTAATAGTAGAAAAAATAAAGAATTAATTAAAGTGGTGTGCAATTTGCCTCGAAATGCTGTGGGGTTGCGGCCGCCGGGCTTCGCGCGCGAAGATCTGGGGTGTACTTACAGCTGTGGCGGCGGCGACGGCGGCGACGCTAAGCAGTGTGTCCTTCTTTGCTCTCACTTCTGATCCTTCTGCTTCTTTTTTGACTCATTTTCACTCAATTTTCCGAAAACCAACTCACCATTTTCGTTTTCTGGCTGGCCAGCGGCCCCCCAGCCTCCTCCAGGCCTCTCCCCCGCTTTCTCCCTCTCTAGGGTCACCTAGGAGCGCCACTGAAGACCCAGGAGCCCCCCATCCCTTTTCTTCCAGCCCTTCAAGTGCGCCCCGGGGCCCCCCGGCAGCAGCAGCAGCAGCAGCAGCAGAAGACCCTCCCGAGCCCCCTCCTGCAGTCATGGCGTGGCGCAGCCACGGGAGCAACAACAAAGAGCTTGTGGAGAACTTGAGGCGCTCAGGCGTCTTCAAGGACCAAAGGGTTTTCGACGTCATGCTGCAGGTGGGGCGCAAAACCCGAGGACCTAGGCCGCTCCACGGGCCAAGGGTTTAGGGTTTAGGGTTTAGGGTTTAGTGCAGCGAGGCGAGGGCACACACAGGGAAAAGGGCCGACAGCAGACAGAGCCAGCCACAAGACACAGCAGCTGCATGCACATGGCCCCAGCGGAGCCCTTTCCGCATATTCCTCACCAGCAGCGCGTGGGCTCTAGGGTTTAGGGTTTAGGGTTTAGGGTTTGGGCGTGGGTGTTTTGCCAGGTAGACCGGGGTCACTTCGTGAGCCAAGACCCTTACCTGGACATGCCCCAGTCCATAGGCTTCGGGGCCACCATATCTGCACCCCACATGCATGCAATTGCTCTTGAACAACTTAAAGAAGAACTGGTGTGGGGCCACAGGGCCCTCGACGTCGGTGCGTGCTCCCCAGGTGTACGTACACCGCAGCGACCCCGCGCTGCAGCCGCTGCTCCCAACGCCCTCGAGGCGCTCCCTCCCCAAGGGGCCCCCGAGGGGCCCCCAAATGGCCCCCAAAGGGCCCCTATGGCCCCCTTGGGGCCCCCGGAGGGCCCCCTAGGGGCCCCCTAGGGGCCCCTAGGGCGCACGAAGGGGCCCCCTGAGGGCCCACTAGAGGGCCCTTAGGGACCCTAAGGGGCCTCGCGAGGGCCCCCGAAGTGACCCTCCGAGGGCCCCAAAGGGCCCCCCAGGGGTCGTTTGAGGGCCCCCGAGGGCCCCTGAAGGGCCCCCCGGGCCCTGCGAGGGGTCTGGGGCCCCAGGGCCCGAGTGCAGGACTTGTGGGGCGCCAGTGTTTGCATTTAGGACCTTTTGGGATTATAATTTGGAAAAGAAATGCAACTGAGGGTTTGCTGGTTTGCTGCAGGATCGGGGACAGGCTATTTGACAGTTTGCATGGCCTTGATGGTGGGCGCTGGGCAA
>NW_013544238.1:0-1776 GCF_000499545.2 Eimeria tenella
ATTTATATTAGACATATAATTACCTAAATTTATTAAAAAATTAATTTTAGTTGTTTTTTTTAAATAAGATATTCTTAATGTATATATATATTTATATTTAAAATTTTTTTTATATTTTCTAATTAATTTTAATTTAATCATTATATAATATATTTATTATTAAGATAGAAATATATTTAATATTTTATTAAATTAAATTTAAGCAGATAGCGAGAATTGAACTCGTATTTTTAACTTGGAAGGCTATTGTTTTACCATTAAACTATATCTGCTTTATTTATTTTTAATATTATTAATTTTTTGTATTAAATAACTAATAATATTTTTTTCTTTATTATTAAATATTGAAAATAAATGTGGTAATTTAAAATTAAAATTAATTATAATTTCTGAAATAGGTTTTTCTATAAATTGTTGTATTATTCTTTTTAAAGGTCTAGCACCATATAAAGGATTATAAGCTAATTTCGCTAATAATATTTTTATATCTTCTTCAAGTTCTACTTGTAATAATATATTATTATTTTGTAAATTTTTATTTAAATTAAAAATAAATTTATTTATAATATTAATTAAACATAAAATACTAAGTGGTTTAAATACAATAATAGAATCTAATCTATTTAAAAATTCTGGTTTAAAAAATTTTTTAACTGCTATATCTACATTTTTAGATAAAAATTTATATTCTTTTTCAGATAATTCTTCTCCATTTTGAAAAGATTTAAATTGTACAGAAGAAGTAGGGCATCCTAAATTACTTGTATAAATAATTAATGTATTTGTAAAATCTATATGTTCTCCTTTAGAGTCTGTTAAAGTACCTTCATCTAATAATTGTAACATAATATTATTTATATCTTTATGAGCTTTTTCTATTTCATCAAATAAAATAACTGAATATGGTTTTTTTTTTACAGCCTCAGTTAATAAACCTCCTTCTTCACATCCTACATATCCAGGAGGCGATCCTATTAATTTTGATATAGAATGTTTTTCCATAAATTCACTCATATCAAATCTAATTAATTCTTTTTCTGAGCCAAATAATAAATAAGCTAAAGATTTAACTAATTCAGTTTTACCTGTTCCACTAGGCCCACATAATAACCAACTTCCTATTGGTTTATTTTGTTCTTTAAGACCTGTATAAGCACGTTTTAAAGAAGAAGAAATTTTTGTAATTGCAATGTCTTGTCCATATACATATTTTTTTAATTTTAAATCTATATTATTAATAATAATAGTATTATTAGTTTCTTTTAAAAGTAATGTATTTGGAAATTTACTATATTGTGAAATAATAGCTATTATATCTTTTTTAGAAATATTTTTTTTTATTTTAATATATTTATTTATAATCGAATCTAAAATTAAAAATCCTATTTTAGGAAATGCATAATCTTTAATATATTTTTTACTTAAATCAATTATAATTTCTAAAATATTATCATTAATCCAATTAATATTATTTTTAATAAGATATTGTTTCATTATTAAAAATAATATATTTTTATTTAATTCAAGTATATTTATTTTTGCAAATAAAAATTTTAATTTTTCTTCATTTTTTAATATTTTATCATAATAATTTTCTGAACTAGTTGCTATAATTTGAATTTTATTTAAAAATAATAATTCATATATTATATTTTTTATATAAGTTAAATCAGTTGTAGTATTAGAATTATTAAATAATAAATGAAAATCTTTACAATATAAAATTATATTATTATATTTTTTTAAAAAATTAAATAAATTTTTAATTATATTAAT
>NW_013544239.1:0-10000 GCF_000499545.2 Eimeria tenella
TGCTGCTGCTGCTGCTGCTGCTGCTGCTGCTGCTGCTGCTGCTGCTGCTGCTGCTGCTGCTGCTGCTGCTGCTGCTGCTGCTGCTGCTGCTTCTGCTGCTTTGGTGTAGTAGTGCTGCTGGGGCTTCTGCTGCTGTTGGGTGTGGCATAGCTGCTGTGGCTGCTTCTAGTGGGCAGCATTATGCTGCTGCCGCTGCAGCTGCTGCTGCAACAGCTACTGCAGCGGCAGCAGCTGCTGCAGCAGCTACTGCTGCAGAAGTGACGCGATTGAGTCAGCTGCAGCTAGCCGCTACTGATATCACAAATCTAGCAGCAGCAGCAGCACTGCCTTTTGCCTGTTGCACCGTCAACTTACGAATCTAGCTGCTGCTTCTGCTGCTGCTGCTGCTGCTGCTGCTGCTGCTAGGGCGTGCGAGAACTGTTTGCTGCTAAAGCTGAAGAAGTAAATGAGCCCCGCAAAAGCCGCGCCCAATTATTTCGCCGAATTACCCCCGACTACTTTGGCTGGAGAGACGAGGTGCAGCACTCTGCTGCTGCTGTTGCTGCTGCTGCTGCTGCTGCTGCTGCTGCTCTTGCTGCTGATGGTGTTGGGGCTGTTGCTGGAGGCGGTTGGGGATCGCTATAAGCAAACGCCCGGGGGCGCTTTCTTCCTAAACCCTAAACCCTAAACCCTAAACCCTCGGGTTAAGGGCGCGGGGCAGCAGCGGCAGCAGCAGCAAGACCTGCAGCGGGTGTGTCTCTGCTTCGTCATTGCTGCTTTGCTGCTGCAGGAAAATGAGGACCTGCTGCTGGCGGAGCAGCAGCAGGAGCAGCTGTGGCAGCAGCAGCAGCAGGAAGAGATAAGGCGTCAGCAGCAGCTGCTGGAGAGCGTAGGTGCAGCAGCAGCAGCAGACGTTGCTGCAGGGATGGCTGCTGCTGCTGCTGCTGCTGCTGAAGCGCGAGACAAAGAGGCAGCGAAACGCAAGCAAGGGGGCCAGGTACACACAAACCCTCACCAGCAGCAGCAGCAGCTGCAGCAGCAGCAGCAGCAGCTGCTGCAGCAGCAGCAGCACGCGCTTTTCTCGTTAGCTGCGAGGACTTAAAACTTGGAATTAAATAAAAATAAAAAAAGGAATTAATCGAAAAAGCCCCGCCTGCCTCTGCATGCCCCTCTGTGCGCAGGAAACCAGCAGCAGCAGCAGCAGCAGCAGCAGCAGCAGCAGCAAGAAGTTCCGGGTCTACGTAGACCTGCCCACTGACGCTGAAATTGCCAATTTGCTGCTGCAGAAGAAGAAGCAGCTGCTGGTTGCCAAATATGCTTCGCAGCAGCAGCAGCAAACAGAAAAGGTATTTATTTATTTATTTATTTATTATTTATTCATTATTATTTATTTATTTATGTATTATTTATTATTTCATTTTTTCATTTGCTTATTTATTTAATTCATTTATTTGTTTCTTTTTAGGCCTTTTGTTTGTTTTTTGTTTGATTTCTTTTTATTTATTTGTTTTATTATTTTATTTGTTTTTATTTATTTAATTACTTCTATTTATTTATTTCCTTTTATTGATTTTTATTTCTTTTACTTCCTTTTATTTCTTTTTTCTGTTCACTTCTTTTTTGCGTTTATTTTTTAATTGTGTTTTAAGTATCCTTTTAATTGTCTTTTTTTTAATTTTCTTTTTATTTCCTTTTAGTTATCTTTTTTATCTTTATTTTATTTCTCTTTAATTATCTTTTTATTTATCTTTTTATTTTCTTTTTCTTTTTTTTGCTGCTGTTTCCTCTTCTTCCTCTTCGCGCTTCTTGCTTGTCTCTCTTTGCTGCTGCTGCTGCACCTGCTGCTGTTGCTGCTGCTGCTGCTGCTGCTGCAGGAGACGCGGCGATTGGTCGCGCTGCCGGACTGAGGCCATTTGGGAATTTACTTTTTCTTTTTTTATTTCTTTAAAAAACAAAAAGAAACAGAAGAAATAAAAGGAAATAAAAGGAAATAAGAGAAATAAAAAGACAAAAAGATAATAAGACAAATATGCCCTCTTGCGGCCCGCAGCGGCCTCCGGTGTATGTACACTGCAGCAGCAGCAGCAGCAGCAGCTCGTGGGACGCAGCAAGAAGTTTCTGATAAGAGACGTTCTGGCTAGCTAGCTAGCCAAGTAGCTAGCCAACTAAGTAGCTAGCTAGCTAAGCAGCTAGCTAGCTAAACAGCTGGCTAGCTATGCAGCTAGCTAGCCAAGCAGCTGGCCAGCCAGGCAGCTACTTAGCTAGCTAGGCAGACAGCTAGCTAGCTAGCTAGCTAGCTAGCTAGGCAACAGGACAGCTACACAGGCACTATCTGGGCAGCTAGCTAGCTAGCTTGGCAGCTAGCTAAGCTGCTGGCTACTTGGGTAGCTAGCTAGCTAGCTAAGCAGCTAGCTAATTACCTAGACAACTAGCTAGCTAGGTAGCTAGCTAGCTAGCTAGCTAGCTGGGCTGCTGGCCTAGCTGCCTAGGCAGCTAGCTAGCTAGCTAGCTAGCTGGCCATCTAGACAGCTAGCTAGCTAGCTCGCAGCTAGCTAGCCAGCTAGCTAGCCCGCAGCTAGCTGGCTAGCTGTGCAGCTAGCTGCAGCAGCAGGTGATTGCTGAATCGGATCCTTTTGAGCAAAAGGACTTGAAAGAATTTGCTGCAATTAGAAAAAAGATTAAATAAAATAAATAATATAAATAAATAAAATAAGCAAAATAAATGAGTAAAAATAAAAATAAAATATATAAATAAAAGTGAAATAAATAAGTAAAAGAAGAAAGGGAGGACGAGTTTATACAAAAGAGATTAAAAGAAAAAAACAAAAAGGTATATAACAGGCTCGGTGCAAACCTTAAACCCCAAACCCTAAACCCTAAACACCAAACCCTAAACACCAAACCCTAAACCCTAAACACCAAACCCTAAACACCAAACCCTAAACCCTAGGAGCAGTTTTGACTACTGGCGCTCATAAAAGTGAAATAGGAGAAAAGAGAAAAAAAGGAAAATAAGAGGAAATGAGTTAAAATAAAGGAAACAAAGGAAACAAAAAAGAAAAAGAAATAAAGAATTAAAAATAATTAAAAGTAAGTTAAAATGAAATCAAAAGGATAAAAGGACAAAAGGAAATAGACAAGAGAGAGACAACAGGAGGCACAGCGAAGAAAGGGTTTAGGGTTTAGGGTTTAGGGTTTACAGGGGAAGCGAAACAGAGGGGTTTAGGAATAAGGGTTTAGGGTTTAGGGTTTGGGGTTTAGAGGAGAGAGACGGGACGAGGGGGAAGCAGATGCAAGGCAATTAAGGGCTGGGGGGAAAAGAGAGAGGAAAGGGTTTGGCGTTGAGGGTTTGGGGTTTAGGGTTTAGGGTTTAGGGTTTTGGCGACAGAACAACCACTACAAAGGGCTTCGGGTTTGGGGTAGGCGAGGGGAAGGGTTTAGGGTTTATGAATAAAGCTCAAATTAGTAGGAGAAAGGGTTTAGGGTCTAGCGCAGAGGAGAAGCTTAGGGTTTAGGGTTTAGGGTTTAGGGTTTAGGGTTTCCGAGCATAGGGCGGCTGCTGCTGGGGGCCCCCGGGGGCCTCGTGGTTGCTGCTGACGGCTAAAGAATAGTTTAAAATCCGCTTTTGTTTTAAAAACAACAATTAAAAGGATCTACAAGACTTGTTGGTGGTTTAAATGACTAAAAACGCCCCGAAAAAGAGCCCCAGGTGTTTCTAACCGGCTGGGGCCCCGAGCGGCAGCTTCCAGGGAATGTGCTGCTGCTGCGGGCTTTTGGGGCCATTTTTGCTGCTGCGTGCTGCTAGAAAGTAAATAAATGAAAATAAAAGAATAAAATTAATTAAATTGGGAAAGAAAAGGGGAGAAAGAGGAGCTGGGGAGGCGGAGCGTTCCGGGTCGCCTGCGGTGTCACTGCAGCGTCGGCCGTGGGGTGTACAGACAGCTGAGTCCATTTTTTTGTTTTTGGAATTTCTCCGCCAAATTAAATTCATTTTTTAATTTAAAAACGCCGGAAATGGGAGACTCAGGAGTGCCGGCCGGCGGGGAGGGAGGGGCCCCCGAAAAGTCCAACATTTACGCATTAATTATCTTCAAGTGGGACCCCGAGAAGCCCCTGCTGCTCTCTGCTGCTGTCGATGTTTCTTCTTTTCCTTTCTTCCACAGATCCACAATGAAGGAGCACATCATCTTCCACTCCAGGTGTACAGACACTCCAGCAACACCCAAACGCCCCTTCACCAGCAGCAGCAGCAGCAGCAGCACCAAGGGCAGGGCTTCCTTCTGCTGCTGCTGCTGCTGCTGTGTTGCGTGCGTTCCTTTTGCTGCTCTTTGCTTCTGGCCCTCCGGGCTCTTGCTGCAGCAAACTGTGCAGCAAATTGCGCAGCAAATTGTGCAGCAATATCTGCTCCCACCATCCAAATAAACTCCCGCACCTCTGCTCCCGCTGCTGCTGCTGCTGCTCTGCTGCTGCTGCTGCTGCTGCTGCAGGCTGATAGCAGCGCGGACGCCCCCCGGGCGTCGGCAGGTGGTGGAGTTCGAAAAGGGTTTGGGTCGGTGTTTTGTTTTTAATCATTTTTCTTCTCTTTGCTGCTGCGCTTTGACTTCCTTCAACTACCCCCTGAGAGTTGCTTTTGGGCTTCTCAACGAGGCCCTCAAGCAGATGCAACAGGTCTGCTGCTCCTGCTGCTGCTGCTGCTGCTGGGAGGGCTGGGGCTGCTGCTGCTGCTGCTGCTGCTGCTGGTGCTGCGAGGGGTGGGGCTGCTGCTGCTGCTGATGCTGCTGCTGGTGCTGGTGCTGCGAGGGGTGGGGCTGCTGCTGCTGCTGCTGCTGCTGCTGCTGGTGCTGGTGCTGCGAGGGGTGGGGCTGCTGCTGATGCTGGTGCGAGCGTTGGGGTTGATGCTGCTGCTGCTGCTGCTACGAGGGGTGTGGTTGGTGCTGCTGCTGCTGCTGCTGTGGGTGATGCTGCTGCTGCTGCTCTTGTTTGTTGCGCTGGTATTGCTTGTGCTGCTGTTCCTGGTGCTGTTTCAATTTTGCTGCTGGTGCTGCTCTTGCTGCAGCTGCAGCTGCAGCAGCAGCTTAAATGTCACGTAAAATTTATTCCTTTTTAATTATTCAAAGACCCCAAATGCCTCTTTAAAGGCCTCCTTGACTCTTTTTAATTAATTTAATTTAATCAATTTAATTTAATCAATTTAATTAATTTAATTTTAATTTGCATTTTCATTTCTTCAAAGTTCTCAAACTTTTTTCAATTTAATCGCTCTTCACTTCCATTTACACCAAAGCAGCCAAAGCAGACTCAAATTAAATTAATTAAATTAAATTAAATAAATTAAATAAATTAAATCAAATTAATTAAATTAAATTAATTAAATTAAATTAACTAATTTGCTGCTGGCAGGTGGAAGAAAGTGCGTGGCGAAGTCTTGCTGCTGACGCAAAGACCGATTTGCTGCCGAGCAGCAAATTGCTGCTGGAGAAATACAAAAACCCAGTTGAGGCCGACAAGCTCCTCAAGGTGCAGCAGGACCTCGACGAGGTTAGCAGCAGCAGCAGCAGCAGCAGCAGCGGCAGCAGCAGCAACAGCAGCTGCTGCTGCTGCTGCTGCTGCTGCTGACGACGAGGAGGAGCAGCAGCAGTCGGAGCGGTAGTAGGAGTGGTAGTGGCAGCGGCAGCAGCAGCAGCAGCGGTGGCAGGAGCGGTAGCAGGAGCGGTAGTAGGAGCAGCAGCAGCAGCAGCTGCTGCTGCTGCTGCTGCAGCAGAGAGAGCAGGAACGGTAGTAGAAGCAGCAGGAGCGCGGAAGCGCTAATGGTAGAAGCAGCGGCAGCAGCAGCAGGAGCGGTAGTAGGAGCAGCTGCAGCAGCAACAGAAGCGGCAGTAGGAGCAGCAGCAGCTGCAGCGGCAGAGCTGCTGCTGCTGCTGCAGCAGAAATGGTAGTAGGAGCAGCTGCAGCGCAGGAGCGGTAGTAGGAGCAACGGCAGAGGCGGTAGCGATATTAGGAGCAGCAGCAGCAGCAGCAGCAGCAGCGATCGTAGTAGTAAGAGCAGCAGCAGCAGCAGAACCGGCAACAGCAGCAGTAGATGCAGCTAATGATGGCGTGTGTGCAAGCGCAGAGATATAGTGCAGGAGCAGCAGCAGCAGCAGCAGCAGCAGCAGACATTGCAGCAGCAGCTATTGCAGCAGCAGATAGTGCAGCAGCAGATAATGCATCAACTGAAGGTTCTGCTGCTGCAGAAAAACAGAAAAGACATAATCCACACCTCAAGACACAATTTGTCGTTTTGCTGTTGCTGCTTTTGTCTCGCCCTTTTTTGATACTTTTTCTCCCTTTCTCTCTTCAGCAGCAGCAGCAGGTGCTGCTGCTGCTGCCTTTGCTGCTGCTGCTGCTGCTGCTGCCTTTATTATTCCTGCTTCTGCCGTTCCCATTCCTCTCATTGCCTTTGATGCTGCTGTTGCCACCCTTGCTGCTGCCGCCCTTGCCGCTGCTGCTGCTCCTCCTCCTGCTGCGTCTGCTGCTGCTGCTGCTGCTGCTGCTGCAGGTGAAGGGAGTGATGCTGCGCAACATAGATGAGCTGCTGCAGCGCGGAGAGAAGCTGGAAGATTTGATGCAGCGCAGCGAAGATCTTTCGAGCACTTCTTATCAGTTTTACAGACAAGCCAAGAAGTCCAATAGCTGCTGCAGCAGCCTTTACTGACCCTGCTGCTGCTGCTGCTGCTGCTGCAGCTGGGGGTGCTGCGGGGGGTGCTCGGGGTGCTGCTGGGGCTGCTGCAGCACGCAAGCTGCTGCAGGAGCGGCCACTCTGCTGCTGCTGCTGCAGCTGAAATGAGCTGCTGCTGTAGCCTGCGCCGACCGCTCTGCTGCTGCTGCAGCGGCAGCAGCAAGATGCAGCAGCAAAAGACGATACTAAAAGCAGCAGCAGACACCGGCAGCAAAGACAAGCAGCGTAAAATTAGTAGCGGAAAGCAGCAACAAAAACAGCAACAGCAAAAAGAAATAGCAGCAGCTGCTGCTGCAGTAGAGCCCTGGGCTCAGAAGGCAGGTGCAGCAGCAGCTTATAGCCCAGCTGCAACGGCGCTGCTGCTGCTGCTGCTGCTGGCCGCCACCAGCAGCAGCGGATGCAGATCGCAGCGACAGCAGCAGCAGTCCAGCAGCAGCTGCAGCAGATGCTGCTGCTGCTGCTGCTGCAGGTTAAGGAAGTGCTGCATGCGTAATTACTTCTGCAGTAGTGTTGGCCATATAGGGGCCTTCTTTGGTCTTCTCTTTTATTTCTTTTCTCATTAATTATTTATTCATTTGTTTTTCCTCATTTATTTATTTATTATTTATTATTATTTATTACTTATTTATTTATTTGCGGCTTCTTTATTTGTGAAAAAGGAATGGGCAGTGGCCGCTGGCTGCAGCCGGACCAACAGCAGCAGCAGCAGCAGCAGCAGAGTTTGCTGGGGGAGGACTTTTTCTCTTTCTCCGGGTTTAGCAGCAGCAGCTGCAGAGAAAACGCGGGCTGCGCTGCTGCAGCTTTGCTGCTGCTTCAGACGCTTATTTTCATAGCTTTTGGCTGCAGCAGCAGCAGCTGCTGCTGCTGCTGCTGGTCTACAGGCGGGTGGGGGGGGGCGGCCTTGGTCTGCAGCTGCGTGCTGCTGCAGAGGGCCCCCGCGCTGCCTGGGGAGTTAAATGGAAAGAATAAAATAAGATAAATAAATAAATAAAATAAAATTTCAAATTAAAACAGTTTTGCTGCTGCTGGCGCATGCATCGCTCTCTGTTTCCCGCCCGCAGCCGACAGCAGGCCCTGACCGTTGCAGCAGCAGCAGCAGCAGCAGCAGCGTCGGCTGCGGCTTCCTCGCGAGCCTGCAGCTCCTTCTTCGTTTATAAATTTTAAAATATATAAATAAACAAATTTGATTTTTATTTTTAAGAAGATTTATGTCGAAAAGAGAAGACAAGGAACAGCAAGGGCTCCGCCGCCAGCGCCGACCAACCGCGGGGGCGGGACCACCCGGGGTTTAGCGTTTAGGGTTTAGGGTTTAGGGTTTGGGGTTTAGGGTTTAGGGTTCCACAGAATGACCGCCTTAAGGCCTCCCCAACTCTCCGTCAACTCCGACGCAGAAGGGCCTCAGGGGGCCCCCCTTGCTGCTTCCTTGTTGTATGAGAGCCCCTCTAATGCCCGGGCCCGGGCGGGGGCCGCGGCAGCAGCAGCAGCAGCAGCTGCTGCTGCTGCTACTGAGAAGACAGAGCTGCAGCAGGGCGCCGCGCAAAGGCAGCAGATGCTTCTCCACAGGCAGCAGCAGCAGCAGCAGCAGCTGCAGCAGCAGCACAGGCCGGGCGCAGTCCTCAGGGCCAGTTTAGCGCCGCGGCGCAGCAGCGACCCCCAAAACGGCAGCAGCAGCAGCAGCAGGAGCATGCCTGCTGCTGACGGGTGGAGAGCAGCAGCAGCAGCAGCAGCAGCAGCAGACACAGACTCAGAAAGCTACCAATCCTCGGACTCCGACGGGGGCCCCCCACATCACTGGGGGCCCCCCACATCTGCGAGGGGCCCCCACTGGCCTCCCTACAGCTCCCAGCAGCAGCAGCAGCAGCAGCAGCGGGCAGCGCTGCTGCGCAGCAAGTCCTTCTCTGCGGGAGTTCCTGTGGCCCGCAGGCGACACGAGGACTCTTCGTTTGCTGCTGCTGTTGCAGCAGAGCAGCAGCAGCTGCTGCTGCAGGCAGCAAAGCAGCGGGGCGAAGAGTACCCACAGGGGCCCCCGCGGCGGCAGCGGGGGCCCCCTTTCCAGAGGAGGGCGAGCTGCAGCAGCAGCTGCAGCGGCAGTAGCAGCAGAAGCAGCAGCAGCAGCAGCAGCAAAATGGACAGACGCAGCAACGGAGAAAGCCCTGGAAGCTCTCTGGGCTTCTTCTCTTCTTCAGATCTTGAGTCCGAGGGGGGCCCCCCGGGGGGCCCCCCGAGGGGCCCCCCTAGGGGGGCCCCCAGGGGGCCCCCCAGGGGGGCCCCCAGGGGGCCCCCTAGGGGGGGGCCCCTGGGGGGCCCCCACAAGGGCTGGCGGGAGCTGCTGGCTGAGAGGCAAAGGGCTATGGAGCTGCACATGCAGCAGCAGCAGCAACTAGTGCAGCAGCAGCAGCAGCAGCAGCAAATGGCGCAGCAGCAGCGCAGAGCTAGGTGGGGGGAACCCAGGGAGTCCCCGGGGCCCCCAGGACCCCCGGGGGCCCCCGGGGGCCCCCAGGGTCCTGAAAACGTACCCCAAAGAGCTGCTCAGGGGGGCCCCTTTGCTGCAGCAGCAGAACGAGCTGCTGCTTCGGAAGGAAGCAAAAAGCAGCAGAAAAGAAGAAAGGAAAAGAGCTCGAAGAAGAAAAGCAGCAAAGAGACTGGGACTGCAGCAGCAGCAGCAGCAACAACTCCGGCTGCTGCTGCTGCTGGGGGTGAGGATGTCTGGGCAGCAGCAGCTCGCGACGCCGCAGCAAGGTAGGGCTGACCTAAACCCTAGAACCTAAACCTAAACCCTAAACCCTAAACCCTAGAGCCTAGCGCAGCTGCAGCAAGCCCTAAAGCCTAGGGCGTCTGCTGCTAAGCCCTACACTCTGATCCTGAGTGTGCTGCTGCTGGCCACAGCACAAAGTTTAGGGTTTAGGGTTTAGGGTTTAGGGTTTAGGGTTTGGTGCTTTGCTGCTGCAGGCCGCAGGGTCCGCAGCTGCAGCAAGGCCCTCCGGGGGCCCCTCTTCCCGTGTCTCCTGCTGCAGTTTTTCCTTTTGCTGCTTGGCCTCCGGGGGCGCCTCCCTTTTATGCTGCTGCTGCATTTGCTGCTGCTGCTGCAGCAGCAAGAGGGATGTCGACGCGTCAGCCAGACAGTGCGTAGGCGAGCCGCTGCAGCAGCAGCAGCAGCAGCTGCTGCTGCTGCTGCTGCCGTTGCTGTTGCCTTGCTGCATTTTTCATGCGGCTTGAATGCTGCTCAGGGCCGCCTTTTATTGCCTTTGCCTGCTGCTGCTGCTGCTGCGTTGCTGCTGCAGGTGATTTTGTTCTTGCGCAGCA
>NW_013544240.1:0-5000 GCF_000499545.2 Eimeria tenella
CAGCAGCAAGGTGGAGCCGCCTACGCTGCTGCTTCTGCTGCTGCTGCTGCTGCTGCAGCTGTTCGACTTGTGGGTGGAGGCGGACCGCAGCGAGAGGCGTCTGCAGCGCCAGCTGGAGCAGCAGCAGCAGCAGCAGCAAGACGAGCAGCAGCTGCGGCGGCAGCTTGCTGCTGCTGCCAGCAGCAAAAGCAAATTGCTGCGGGCTTCGCCGCTGTGGCGCATTGGCCGCTTCTTGCTGGACCTTGTGCTGCTGTTTCATTTGCGAAGAGGAGACATGTAATTTAATTAAATTAATTTAATTAATTCAATTAATTTGTTTGATTTAATTAATTTAATTAATTTAATTAATTTAATTTAGTTAATGTAATTAGAAAGAATTAAAAAGAGGCAATTGGCATGGCAAACAAGTAATAAATGAATGCAGCAAAGAAAAGAGTTAAAAGCAGCTATTAATTTATGGCAAATGAAGGGTCATTTCTAATTAATTATTTTAGTTTATTAATTAGTTTAATTAATTATTTGATTATTTATTTAATTATTTAATTGTTCAATTTAGTAAATTGACTAATTAAGTAGCTACTTAGCCATACCACTGGCTAGCTGGCTAGCCGCCCTGGCGGCTAGCCAGCTAGCTACGTTGGCGGCTAGCTAGCTAGCTAGCTAGCTAGCTTGGTGGCTGGGCTAGCTAGCTAGCTAGCTAGCTTGGTGGCTAGGCTAGCTAGCTAGCTAGCTTGGTGGCTAGCTAGCTAGCTAGCTCGGTGGCTAGGCTAGCTAGCTAGCTAGTTTGGTGGCCGGCTAGCAACTGGCTAGCCAGCTAGCTACTGGCTGGCAAACTAGCTAGCTGTCCACGGGCTAGCTAGCCACGGGCTAGCCAGGTAGCTAGCTATCCAGCCACCGGCTAGCCAGCCACCAGCCAGCCAGCCAGCTAGCTGCGGGGCCACCTGCTGCTGCTGCTGCTGCTGCTACCGCCACTGCTACTGCTGCTGCTGCTGCTACCGCCACTGCTGCTGCTGCTGCTGCTGCTGCTGCTGCTGCTGCTGCAGGCTGGACTACGTGGAGCTGGGGCTTGGGGAAGAGACGGAGTGGCGGCTGGAGCCCGCGAGAGACATGTCTTTGTTTGTGTTGAGTTTGCTGCGAGCAGCAGCAGCAAAAAGATTTGGAAAGGAGACAGAAGTTCGCCTGTCTTTGCCTTTTCTCAAGGCCCTCATCCTCGCCCTCAAGTCCCAAACCCTAAACCCTAAACCCTAAACCCTCGCCCCGCCTCCGCCGCCACCAGCAGCTCCTGCTGCTGCGCTGCTGCTGCTACTGCGCTGCTGCTGCTGCCCCCACGGCTATTGCTGCTGCTGCTGCGCACCTGCTGTCCTTACTGCTGCTGCTACTGCCACTGCTACCGCTGCTGCTGCTGCTGCGGCCGTTACTACTGCTGCTGCTACTGCTGCTGCTGCTGCTGCTGCTGCTGCTGCAGGTCGGCCCACGGCATAGAGGACTTGTGCGAGCGGCGGCGGCGGCGGGCGCGGCCAAAAACGTTTGCGACAAGTTTGTGCAGAGCAGCAGCAGCAGCAGCAGGAGCAGCAGCAGCAGCAGCAGGGGGCGATGCAGCAGCAGCAGCAGCAGAAGCAGCAGCAGCAGCAGATGGCTGGTGGGAAGACAGCGACGAAGAGGAGGAGGCGGAAGCAGACAAGGGCCCTGAGGTGTCCGTACACCCCACGGAGCCAGGACCCCACACAGAGGGACTCAAAAAATAATTTATTTATTATTTAAAGTTTGAAAAGAAATAAATGTTTTTTAAAGTCCTTTAAATCGGGAAAAGGGCCCTTTTGAAACTTCTACTTCTTCGAAACTTCATCATTTTTCTTTTATTTTCTTTTTATCTTTTTTTTCAAGAAAAAACCATTTAAAATGCCTTTCCACTTCTCCCGGCGCATGCAAAAGCCCCAAATATTTCCAACTTCCTCAAAAGGCTTTTTTCGCAATTGCATTTAATGCAATTAATTCATCTAATGCAATTAATGCATTTAATTCATCAAATGAATTTAATGCATTTACTTCATCTAATGCAATTAATTCATTTAATGCATTTAATTCAGTTAATGCATTTAATTCATTTAATGCAATTAATTCATTTAATGCAACTAAATGCATTAAACGAATTTAATGCAATTAATTCATTTAATGCAATTAATTCATTTAATGCAATTAATTCATTTAATGCAATTAATTCATTAAAGGAATTTAATGCATTTAATGCATTATATTAATTAAATGCATTTAATGCATTAAATTAGTTAAATGCACTTAATGCATGAAATGAATTAAATGCACTCAATGCATTTGATGCATTAAATGCATTTACTTCATTTCATGAACTTGATTCATTTAATGCATTAATTGCATTTGATATAATTAATGCAATTAATGCAACTAATGCATTTAATGCAATTAATGCATTAATGCATTCAATGCAATTAATGCATTTAATGCAATTAATGCATTCAATGCATTTAATGCATTTAATGCAATTAATGCATTAAATGCATCCAATTAATTAAATGCATTGAATTCATTGAATGCAATAAATACGTTAATTGTTATCAATTCACTTAATGTATTAAATGGCTTAAATGCATTTGATGCATTTAACGCATTTAATGCATTTAATGCATTTAATGCATTTCGTGCATTCAGTGCATTAATAACCGTTAATTCATCAAATGCATTTATTGCATTTAATGCATTAAGGCATTTAATGCCTCTCGAGCTTCTCTGTTTTCGCATGCATGCACTTCTTTGGGGCTTTTTCCCTTAATAAATTAAATGTCTTTTTGGCATTTTGAGCTGACAAAGGTCTGCCAGAAAACATCTGCGAATCTAATTGCAATATTTACGCGATTAGAGTGTACAGACACTCCGAAATGCATGCATTTTGGACATTAAAATGCCATTTTTGCATGCGCTCCAGTGTACGTACACCTCGCACATTTAGCGCGGATCTCCGCGTATCTATTCATACTTTCAGGTGTACGTACACCGCGCATGCAAATCTTTTGCATGCAATACACTCCTTTTCATGCAAAGTACTTTTATATTCTTTAAAGCCAAGTGAAGTCACAACGTCCATTATACAAACATTAGCCGTAAATAAATATTATACTATCTTTACATTTATACTAAATATACATACATATATATACCTATATATATATATATACAAATATGTATACATTTATATATATATGCATATATATGTATACACTCATGTGTGGATGTGCACATATGCAATAGATACGAAAATATGTTGCATTCAAATATACTAAAAACAAATATACGCATATACATATATATAGAGAGATAATATAAATAACTATATTTATATTTGTGCATGCATGCATGCAAATTACTGTTTCTTCGTTGTGTACATACACTCGAGGCCCAGACGGAGAAAGTGTAGATGTGTCTTCGCAGCAAAGAGAGACAAGAAAAGGAAAGAAAAAAGCGAACAATTCAGCAAGTAAATTCGAAAATAAATGAATTAATCAATTAACTCAAATAATGTCCAAAAATTAATCAATTAATTCAAATAATGTCCAATTAATTGGCAGCTACACCCCAAGCACTCTTGAGCGCCTGCGTTCGTTGGGGTGTATAGACAGAGCGAGTGGTGGAAGTTTGAGTTCTTTTTTATCATTTTATTTATTTATTATTTATTACTTTAATTATTTCATTTAATAGGATTTAAACAACTATATTATGCTGCTTTTCCTAGCTGGGGGGCCCCGGGTGGTGGGGGGCCCAGGGGCCTGGGAAGCATCTGCTTTGGCTGGGGCTTGCAATCTGCGCCGCTGGCCCTTTAAATGGTCAAATAAATAAAATGATAAATAAATAATAAATAAGTAAACAAATAAATTCGAAAAGTTTGCAAAGATTGCGTTGGAGGGGGCTAGGAGAGTGCCTGCAACGCCTCCCTCTCGCCTGCTGCTGCTGCTGCTGCTGCTGCAGCAAAAACGACTTGCGGCTGCATTCTGGGCCCAGCGGGTTCGTTGCAGCTGCCGCTTTCAGCGCTTGAACTGCAGCTCGCTCTTCGAGCCTTGAGAAGCAGCAAAAGGCGAAAAAGGAATGGGGAAGGAAACAAAAGGATCCAAAAATAGCCTTTTAGCAGCAACAGCAAAGAGTGTACATCGGCAGAATGGCCGAGTGGTCTAAGGCGCTGCGTTAAGGCCGCAGTCCGAAAGGGCGTGGGTTCGAACCCCACTTCTGTCACTTTTGCGACTTTAATTATTATTTATTTATCATTTATTATTAATTAATTATTTAATTACTACTTATATTTATTCATTCATTTATTTATTTATTTATTTGCTTTTATTCATTTGCCACTTTTTGGCTTTGAACGGCTGCAGCAGCTGCAGCAGCTGCCTAATCATCCCAAAGGGGATTAGCAGCAGCAGCAGCAAAGAGACACAAAAAAAGAAACAAAAGAAAAGCAGCAGCAGCAAAAGCAGCAAACAAACAAACTCCCCCAAACCCATAACCCCAAACCCTAAACCCCAAACCCTAAACCCTAAAAGGGAGACAAAGCAGAAGCCGCGTGTCTCTACAAGCTGCGAAAACACAATTCGCAAACATGGTTCGTCTGCAGCCTATTAAACAGCAGCAGCAGCAGCAACAGCAGCTGCTGCTGCTGCAGCAGCAACAACAGCAACATCAGTAGCAACAGCAGCAGCAGCAGCAACAGCAACAGTAGCAGCAATATTCGTACATTGTTTATTACCTTTCCTTAAGCCCAAACTTACATCAATGTGTTCATAATTATAATTATATTTGTAATTGCATTTATATTTTTTTTTAATTTTAATTTTAATTTTTATTTTTATTTTTACTTTTAACTTTATATCTCCTTTCCTCTGCTGCCCGCCCAACTTACTGTATATACACTGCATTTTTAGCCTAGCGGCAGCCCTTATATTTTTTCCTGCTGATGCTGCTGCTGCTGCTGCTGTTGC
>NW_013544240.1:10000-12191 GCF_000499545.2 Eimeria tenella
AGACAGCCTCAACTCTTAAAAACAAACTCGAGAAAGCAGCAGCAGCACTTAGCAAAGAAGTCAGCCACCAGGAGACACTCAAGCAACGAGTAGGCTGCGGTGCCATCTGCTGCTGCTGCTGCTGCTGCTGCTGTTACCTGCTGCTGTTGCTGTTGCCCGCTGAAGCTGCCGCTGCTGCTGCAGCGCTGCTCATGCTGTTTGTTGCGCCACTGCTTGTCTTCCTGCTGTTGCTGCTGCGTCTGCTTTTGCTGCCTGCTGCTGCTGCTGTTGCTCTTGCTGCTGCTACTCCCTCTGCTGCTGCTGCTTCTGGCTCTCCTCCTGCTGCGGGCTCTTCCGGAGCAGCAGCCACGCAGTTGTCTTATTTGTTGCAGCAATTATGGCAATTAAAACTATTTATAATTAATTTAATTATTTTTGTTTTTTGTTTTCAAAGTTGGAAAATATAACTGAAGAACTCGAAAGCCAAAAAGAAGAAACCCAAAAAGTCCGCAGCGACCTCTTGGCCCTGGAGCAGCAGCACATGCGCCTCATGGCTGCTGTTGAGCAGGAGCGGGAAGCAATCAGGCAGCAGCAGCAGCAGCAGCAGCGGCAGCAGCAGCAGCGGCAGCGGGAAGAGGCGCAGCAGCAGAGCCGGGCGCGCGCAGGAGCGGCAGCAGCAGCAGCAGCCGATGCGACACAGCAGCAGGTGCAGCAGCAGGTAACGCCTCTTAGTGCTGCAGTGCAGTAAATGCTGCTGCTACTGCTGCTGCTGCTGTTGCTGCTGCTGCTTCTCCTGCTACTGCTGCTCTTGCTACTGCTGCTAGTGCTGCTACTGCCATCGCTGCTGTTGTCACCGCCACTACTGCTGCTACTGCTGTTGCTGCTGCTGCTGCTGCTGTTTTTGCTTCTCCTCCTACTGCTGCCACTACTGCTGCTGTTATTGCTGTTGCGATTCCTGCTGTTACTATTACGACTACTGCTGCTGCTATTGTTCGTGCTGCTGCTGCTGTAATTGCTGCTGCTGTTGCTGCTGCTGTTGCTCCTGTTACTGCTGCTGTTGCTGCTGCCGTTCTTGCCGCTCCTGGTGTTGCTGCTGTTGCTGTTGCTGCCGCTGTTGCTGCTGCTGGCTCTGCTGCTTCTGGTGCTTCTACTGCTGCAATTTAATATTTCCTTTTCCAATATCTTTTTCCCATTTCATATATTTATTTGTTTTTTCGTGTTTTTCTCTTTTTGAATAATCTTTTTGTCATTTATTTGTTCATGAGGCACCTGAAGAGCAAGCAGGAGCAGCAGCAGGAGCAGCAGCAGCAGCGGCAGCTCGTGTGGCGTATCTGTGCGTGCAGCAGCAGCGGCAGCAACTGCTGCTGCTGCAGCAGCAGCAGCAGCAGCAGCTGCAGCAGCTGCAGCAGCTGCACAGGGAGAGCCGCTCGCGGTGGCTGCGGAAGCTGCAGACTTACAAGCGGATGTACATACAGCTGAAGTCCAGAGCAGCAAAACTTTTGAAAGAGAGAGATTTGCTGCTGCAGCACATCAAGAGAATAAGACAAGATGGAGAAGCAGCAGTGCAGCAGCTGCTTGCTGCTCCCCCCACCCAGCTGCCGCAGGTTGAGCAGCACTCGCTGCTGCTGCAGCAGCACCAGCAGCTGCAGCAGCAGCTCCAGCAGCAGCAGCAGCTGCAGCAAAGGGAAGAAGAGGAAGAGCTGCTCAGGGGAGAAAGCTGCAGCAAATGGAAGTCTGCAGCAGCAGCAGCTGCTGCTGCTGCTGCTGCTGCAGACATGTCCCTCCAGCAGCTGCTTTACCCCATTCCTCAAGAGTCCTCCAGTACCACGTTGAGCTTAACTGCTGCTGCTGCTGCTGCTGCTGCTCAGTTTAAGAAGCAGCAAGTAAGCACAACTCAAATTCCTCAGGCCCCGCTGCTGCAGCAGGACCGATCAGCGGCAGCAGCAGCAGCCGCTGCTGCTGCTGCTGCTGCTGCATCTGGCAGCACTTCTATCCCCACAACGCCGCGGCAGCAGCAGCATCATCAGCAGCAGCAGCAGCAGCACGCCCTGCTGCCAGGACTCTCGCTGCAGAGCTCTCTGTCAGCTATTTCTCTCCCCCGCGCACATCTGGGGGCCCCTGGGGTCCCCCCTCCAGTTCTTAGGACCCTTGGGGGGCCCCCGGGGCCCTGGGGGGCCCCCAAGCCCTTAGGGGCCCCCGTACCCCTGGCAGC
>NW_013544241.1:0-12636 GCF_000499545.2 Eimeria tenella
TCCGCTTTCTCTGTGAGGCGCGGCTGGGATATCCAGCCTTAGCTGCTGCTGTTATCCCTTGCAGCGCAGCCACGGACGAGGAGGGGGAGCCCCAGGGGCCCCCGGGGGGCCCCCTAGAGGGGTTAAAGGGGGCCCTTTCTGTGGCATGTATGGGTGCAGCAGCAGGGCACTGCTCTGGGATTTCGCCCGCCAGCTCTGCGGGGCTTCTGGCGGGCTGGGGGGACCCCCAGGGCTCCCCCTGGTCTTCTGGGGCGAGGGGGGCCCCCGGGGCCCCCGGGGCCCCAGGGGCTGCGGCGCAGCGGGGGGCCCCTGACCTGCTGCTGCTGCTGCTGAGCGGGTACCGCGCTGTGGTGCTGGTCTACGAGGAAGCAGTGGGGGCCCTGCGCACTGTGAGCATGCACAGCTTTGCAGATCTAGGGCCCAAGGCCTCTGCTGTGAATGCCTTTCTTGGGGGGCCCCCCCACCTCAAGTTGGTGGAGGAGGGGCCCCTCTCAGCCATGAAGGGGGGCGCGTGGGGCCCCGAGGGGGCCCTCACAGTACCCGCGGGTCAGTACCCTGTTTCGGTGCTGCGCGCCTTCTGCAGGGCCCTCGTCATTGACCTGCAGCCGTACGGCCTGGGGGCCCCCCTGGGGGCCTCCAGGGGCTCCTCCGTAGGGGGCCCCTTAGGGGGGCCCCTACGGGGGCCCCTTGGGGGTCACTTGGGGGGGCCCCTGGCGGGGCCCCTGGGGGGCCCCCATGAAGGGCCCCCCGCCAAGGGGTTCCTTGCGCTGATGAGCGTTGACTTGCTGCACGTTGTTTGTCTTCATTTTGTTGTCAACGCAGAGGGGCCCCAGGCGGTGCCGGCACCTGCAGCAGCAGCAGCTGCTGCTGCTGCTGCCGCTGCTGCTGCAGCGCAGGGGGACAGTGCTGCTGCTGGGGCCCACATGTCTCCCTCTGCAGCCCACCATGGGGCCCCCAACAGCTTGCTGCTGTCGCCCGCAGGAACCACTCCCTTGCAGGCTGCGTTTGCTGCAGCAACAGCAGCAGCAGGCGGAGGACTCAACAGGGCACAGCAGGGTACTCCGTGGAGCCCGGAGGGCCCCTGGGGCCCCTCGGGGGGTCCCCCAGGGGCCCCCCCGGGAGGCCCTGCAGGGGGCTCCCCAGGGCAGGACACGGGCCTCTTAGGAGCTGCTGGGGCTGGCGCGCTGAGCAGCGTGCCCCCAGTTGCGTTTTTTGCTGCTGCGGTGCAGCGTCAGCAGCAGCAGCAGCAGCAGCAGCAGGCAGCAGAGGAGCTGCAAAGCCTGGGCGAGGGAGGGGGGCCCCCGGGGCCCCCGGAAGGGGGTCCTGGGGGGGGCCCCTCTGCACTGTGGGGTTCCCACAGCCTGTTGGGGGGGGGCCTCGCTGTGTCTTCATGTTTCTTTTTATCTCTTGTAGACGATTTGCCTCTTCCTGAGAAGACAGCAGCAGCAGTAGCTGCTGCTGCTGCTGCTCCTGGAGCCTCTTTTGGCGCGGGGGAGTCGGCGGCGGCGGCGGCGGCAGCAGCAGCAGCAGCCACTGCAGCAGGAGCAGCAGGCCTCCCCTACCTGCTGCACGACATGGTGGCTGTCTCCTCGCTGCTGCTGCCTGCTGCTGCTCTTCTTGTCTCTCAGGGGCCTCGAGAAATTGGTTTAATTCCATTTGTGGGGTCTCCTGGAGCTGGGGAAGTCTCCGCGCTGCTGCTGTCTATAAACCCTGAGGAGCGCGACATACAAGTCGTCGCTAAGGTGGGCCCCCCATCTAGGGTTTAGGGTTTAAGGTTTAGGGTTTGGGGTTTGGGGGACGGGTGTGGCCGCCGCCGCACGCTCACGCCGGCAGGGACCCGCAGCAGTTCCTGCTGCTGCAGGCCCTGCGTCAACTGCGCTTGCATCGCTGCTGCTTCTGCTGCTGCTGCTGCGCAGATTCCGCATTTGCTGGTGGACACGTTCAACCTGCTGCGGGTCCCCGCTGTGCCCCACGGGGTCTTGTGTCTGTCTCCTGACACTGTCTCCTTTTTTTCGTTTGGGGGAGGGCGTTGTGGCGGGGGGAGCCAGCGGCTGCTGGAGGAGCAGCAGGGCAGCAGCAGCAGCAGCAGCAGCAGGGTCGCAGGCATCACCCACGTGCTGCACCCCGCGGGCCTCGTGCGCAAGGACCTGCAGCAGCTTCCCGCTGCTGTGTTCGACCAGAGCCGTCTCCGACTCCGCCTCGAGGAAGGTGCTGCTGCTTTCATCAGCAGCAAATGTCTCTTGCTGCTGTCAGCAGACAACAGGCCCGCGCTGGCCCACCTAGTGAGCCCCTCTGCTGCTGCTGCTGCTGTTGCTGCTGCTGCTGCTAGTTTAAACATTCAACAGGGGCTCTCCTGGTGTGTTTCCCTAGGAACTGCAGCTGATTCCACTAGGCAAGCAGCAGCACCAGCAGCGGCAGCTGCACCTGCAGCAGCAGCAGCAGCAGCAGCAGGTGCAGAGCCAGGTGCGGCTGGCTGCACGGGGAGCTGCTGCTGAGGAGACAGGGAAGCAGCAAAAGGCGTGTGTCTCCCTGCAGGTTGTTGCTGCTGGCCTTGGGGTCTCCGATATCATTTGGACTGCACTTGAGGTCTGTGCCCCCAAGGGGGGCCCCCCCCTCGAGATGCAGGGGGCCCCCGCATTCGAGCTGCCGGGGCAGCTGCTGCTGCCGCGCTCGGACTCGGTTGCCGTGTGGCCTTCGCCAGTAGCAGAGACTCAGGTGTGCTGGTCCCCTCAATCCTGCTGCTGCTGCTGCTGCTGCTGCTGCGTTGCAGTAGCAGCGGGGGCCGTGGCTGCTTGCTGCGGCAGCAGCAGCAGCGCCGCATTGCTTCGTGTTTGTTTGCTGCTGCAGGCCGCGGAAAAAGAGGCAGAAAGCTCACTCTTCAGCAGCAGCAGCAGCAGCAGGCGGTACTTGGTGGCCTTCGGTGGAAGGGCCCGGGAGGGTACAGGAGTGTGCGTGGCTGCAGCAGAGCCGCAGCTGGTGGGGCCCCCCAGGAGGCCCTGGGGGGCGCCCCCGGGGGCCTCCCGGGACCTTCAGGGTTGCGGGTCAAGTCTTTTTGCCGACTCGGAAACAGCAAGAGGGGTCTCGTCGCTGGAAGTTTGCTGCAGCAGGGTGCCGGAGCTGCAGCAGGGCCCCGGCTGCGAGCAGCAGCAGCAGCAGCAGCAGCGGCAGCAGCAGGAGCTCTTCACCACTGACGGCAAACAACTCATTGAGATCTTCCCTGATGGCTCAGTTGACCTTGCTTACCAAAGGGCCCCCATCTTGAGGTATGGGGAGCTGCAGCAAGAAGATGAGGGGCCCCTGCCAGAGTCTTCGCCGCTCGGTTATCTGCAGTGGCTGCGGCAGCAGGCCACTGCAGCAGCAGCAGCGGCAGCAGCATCGGCCCCGCCTGCTGCTGCTGCTACAGAGGCGGAGACAGCAGCGAAAGCAGCAGCAGAGTCCGCGCCGCAGGGTTTCCCGCAGTCGATTGCTGCTGCTGCCGCTGCCCTGAACAGCAGCAGCAGCGCCTTCAGCTGCGGCAGCAGCACCAGCTGCAGCAGCACTGACCTCGACGCAGAGTACCCTGTGGGCGACAACCTGGGCCTCGTGGGGGCCCCCGGGGGGCCCCTGCTGCTGCCCTCTTTTCGCCTGACAGTTTCTGACTGGCTGAGGCCTCAAGGCTTTGCTGCAGCTCGCTGCGTGACTTACCTGCCGCTGCCCCCCCTGGAGTCTTCTGCGACGATTTCCGCTGGCCACCCTCAGCAGCAGCTGCAACAGCAGCTACTGCTGCAGCAGCAGCAGCAAGACCTAGAGGCCTTCTGCAGCACATCAGGAAGCAGCCGCTTCCTTACTGCTGGAGGCCTTTGGCCCCACGGCGCCTTGACGGCCCTCCAGCGAGCTGTGCCCTGCCGCAATCTTGCTGCTGCCACTAGCCTAGAAGGGCAGCCTAGAATTGTGTGGGCCCTGCAGCAGCAGAAGCAGCAGCAGCAGCAGAAGCAGCAGAAGCCGCAGCAGCAGTTGCTGCTGGTGAGCAGCGACCCGCGCATGGGACTGGGAGAAACCCGTTTGCTGTCTGTCCGTGGGGAGAAGCTTGTCGACATCACTGTAGCAGCAGCAGCTGCAGCAGAGAGCAGCAGAAAAGACATTCCCGGTGCTGCCTTTTCTCTAGATGGCCCCACGCTATTTGCTGCGTCGCTGCTGGGGGGCCTCGTGCTGCTGCAGCTGACAGCAGAAGAGCTGCGGGTAACGGGGCCTTTGGGGGCAGCCGCTTTGTGCCTCCCAGTCGACATGACGGAGCCGCCTCAGCAGCAGCAGCAGCATCGACTGCAGCAGAAGCAGGCTTCGCAGCAGCAGCAGCAGCAGCGGCAGCTGCACGATGAGAGCCAGCTAGAAATGCAACAGGACGAGGCGCAGCAACAGCAAGAAGAGGAGGTGCGTCACCTGCAAGAGGAAGAGATCCAGCAAGAACGCCAGAAACAGCACAGCGGCAGCAGCAGCAGCAGCCCAGCAGCAGCAGGAGATGCGCTGGCCTCAGCGGAGGCAGAAAGAGACTTGTATGCGCCCATGGAGGTGGATGCAGACGGGGGCATTGAGCGGACCTCAGCTCAGCTGCCCCACGCAGCAGCAGCAGCAGCAGAAGCAGGAAGCATGTCTCCCTTCCTTGACACAGGCTGGGCAGCAGCAGCAGCAGTTGGTGGCGGAGTTGCTGCTGCAGTCAGAGGCAGTGCGGCAGGCGACTGGGTCTGCGCCGTCCTCGACGACTTCCGCCTGCGCCTGTGGCACATTGACCTTGCTGCAGCAGCAGCAGCAGCAGCAGTAACAGGCAGTGAGGCTCTTGGCGAGGGGGACCCGCACTTGCTGCAGCAGCAACAGCAACTGCTGCTTCAGGAAGTGCCTCCTGAGGCAATGCCGTGTTGCATGCGCGGGCAGGTGAAAAGTGCACAGCTGTACCTACACCCTAGAAGCACTCCCCTCTCTGCTGCTGCTGCAGCAGCAGCAGCAGAGGTCTTGTGCTGCCTCGTGACACTTGAGGGACCCGAGAAGGCCCAGACACTGCACGTGGTGTCTGTACACCGCATGCAGTGTCTCTTCAGCTCAGTCGACCTCCGCCTCGTCTCGCCGCTGCTGCGCAACTGCGGGTCCTGCGCGCAGCTGCAGCTGCAGCAGTTGCTGCTGCAGCAACATTCAGTGCAGCAGCAAGAGGCAGCAGCACTAGGCGGAGCTCCAGAAAGCACCAGCAGCAGCAGCAGCAGCAAGAGCGCAGATGGTCGGCTGCGCGAGGACATCTTACAGTCGCCAGGAGCTCATGGAGAGACAGCAGAGGGACCTCCACAAAAGCAAGCAGCAGCAGCAGCAGCTGCAGCAGCTGCTGGGGCAGCAGCAGCAGCAGCAGCAGCAACACTTGCTGAGGAGGGCAGTTTGGATGCCAGGCGTTCCGTGACCTGCATAGCTGCGGACCCGTTGCCTCTGACTCGGCCGGCAGAGGGCGGCATCTCTGCTGCTGCTGATGCTGCTGCTTCAGCAGCAGATCTTGAGGCAGCAGAAGAAGCTGCAGCACCAGGTGCTGCTGCTGGGGAGCTACAGGAAGAGGTCTTGAGCGCCGAGCTGCTGCTGCTAGACCCCACAAGTGACGAGGGCCCCACACTAGTGGTGTTCCTGACGGGGCGGCCTCCACTGATCTACCGCGGGTTTGCTGCTGCCTCTGCCGCAGCTGCTGCTGCAGCCGTTGCTGCAGCAGGTGCTGCTGACGCGGCTGCAGCAGATGCTGCTGACGCGGCTGCAGCAGCTGCCGCTGCTGCTGGAGAGTCGCTGCAGCTACTCAGCAGCGCCTCCTTTCCAACGGCCTTCCGGCTGCAGCTGCATACATGCACTGAGTGCATCCCTTCTCTGCAGAAGCTCCCAGCAGCAGCAGCAAAAGCAGCAGCAGCCGCAACAGCAGCTGCTGCTGAACCCTCGGTGCAGTTTGCTGTTTCCTCGGGCTACGCCACAGCCCCGCAGCAAGTGCAGCAGTGGGGTGGCGGGGTTAGCCTGGTGGTGCCGCCGTTGCCGCTGTCGGGCCAGCAGGAGCAACAGCAGCAGCTGCTGCTGCAGCAGCTGCAGCAGCTGCCGGTGCTGTGGCTCTGCAGCAGCCGCAACCAGCTGTACGTACACCCCAACGAGCGCAGAGACACCCTCAGCGCCGCCAGCTTCACCTGGGCCGGGGGCCCCCCAGGGTCTTTTGCGTTTCTGCATGAGGGGGGCCCCACTTTGTGTCTGTCGGACATTGCTGCTCCTTTTGACAAGTTTCGCTGCTCCCCGGAGCCAGCTGCAGCAGCCGCAGCCGCAGCAGCAGCAGCAGCAGCAGCAGCTGAGGAGGTTCCTAGTACCCTGGGGCCCTTCAGGCTCGATGGGCCCCTCCCCTCTTCCTCTTTCTTGCTGGGAGCCTCTGTGACCCATGTGGCTGTCTCTTCTGGCTCCGACTACGTGCTGCCGCTGCAGTACAGGAGAGACGCAGCAGCAGCAGCAGCAGCGTCAGGGGGAGCCGCCTCCGCAGCAGCAGCAGCAGCAGCAGGCGCGCCTGTGGGGCGCCTCGTCGCGGTGTCTCTACACCACCCCACAGAAGAGACAGAACAAATCAAAGCTGTTCTTGAGACTCGGAACGCCTTGCAGCGGGCGCACTTGGCGCTGCTGGGCCGTTCTGGGGAAGCAGCAGCAGCAGCAGCGGGAGCGGCCGCTGCAGCAGGCGGCGGCGAGCTGCAGCACGAGGAGGGATGGGGGGGCCCCCAAGGTGGGGGCACCCTGCCCGTGGCCGGGGGGCCCCCTGATGGCCGCGTCCACCCAAACCCTTATTTAGCTGCTTGCGTGGATGGCCGGGTGGAGGTGGAGGGAGAAGAAGGCAAGCAGTTCGAGCTGCTGCTGCTGCACCAGGACAACTTGCAGGCCCCCCTGGGGTAAGCCGCGCTGCTGCTGCTGCTGCTGCTGCCGCTGCTGCTGCTGATGCTTGTGGGAGTGGCGGTGGTGGTGGTGATAGTGCTTCTGCTGCTGGGTCGCTTGCATTTGCTGCTGCGTCGGCCTTGGTTTGTCCCCTTGGCGCCGTCGCTGCTGCTGCTGTTCTTCTGCTGCCAGTCCTTTTGCTGCAGCTACGCTGCTGCAGCTCTCATTTGCTGCTTGGCTGCGGGCGCTGTGCGCTTGTGTTTCAAGCCTCACCTCCCTCGTTGCTGCTGCTGGTGTGCTGCTGCTGCTCTTGTGCTGCTGCTGCTGCTGCTGTGCTGTTGTGTTGCTTCTGTGCTGCTGCTGCTGCAGTTCGTTCTTGCTGGGCCCCTGCGAGGAGGTGACTTCGCTGCAGTTTGTGCTGCTGGACGCCGTAGAGTTTTTGGCCGTGGGAGTGGCGCAGCCGCTGGGGGAAGGAGTTGCTGCTGGGGGTCGTTTGCTGCTGCTGCGGCTGCCCCCGCTGCTGCCATACGGGCACGCAGCAGCAGTAGCAGCAGCAGCAGCAGCGGGAAACCAGCGGCAGGAGGTGAGAGCCTGCACCCCAGAAAACTCAGCAGCAACCCGGTCTTTATTTTATCTCCACTTTGTCTCCTCCTGTCTCTCTCTTTGTCTCTTTTCTCTTTTTATTCTTTTTTCCTTTCCTTTTGTATTCGTTTGCCTCTCTCTTCATGTCTCTCTGTCTCTTTTGCCTCCTTTCCCGTTTCTCCTTTTATCTTCTTTTTCCTTCTTTGGCTTTTTTGATCTTCTTTGTCGTGATTTCTTTTGTCTCCTTTTATCTGCTTCTTCATTTTTCCATTGCCTCCCTTTGTTGTTCTGCTGCTGTTGCTGCTGCTGCTGCTCAGGAGGAGGGTTTGGGTCTTTTTTCCAGTTTTGTTTTCGAAGGTCCTGTTTGCTGCCTCGGCTCTTTTGCCCCTTCTTCAGCAGAAAGACACTATTTGCTGCACTCCGTCGGCCGCCGCCTCTTCATCCACGTAGGGTTCAGGGTTTAGAGTTTAGAGTTTAGGGTTTAGGGTTTAGGGTTTGGGACTACAGTTTAAGATTTGAGACTAGGGTTTAGGGTTTGGGACAAGGATTTAGGGTTTGGTGATCAGAGCTTAGGGTTTAGCCACTAGGGTGTGGGGGTTTGTGTAGGGTTTAGGGTTTAGGCTTACGGTTTAATCACTATGGTTTAGGGTTTGGAAAGTAGGGTTTGGGGTTTGGCGAATAGGGTTTAGGGCTTGGCGACCAGGGTTTAGGGTTTAGGGATTGGCGACCAGGGTTTAGTGTTTGTCGAGCAGGGTTTGGGGTTTGGTAACGGGTTTAAGTTTCCTGTGGTTTAGGGTTTGGTGATTAAGGTTTCGGCTTTAGCGACTAGGGTTTAAGGTTTGACGATTATGGTTTAGGGTTTCGCGTTTTCGCCTAGGGTTGCCCTCTGGCTGCGTGGAGGTGTCCAGGGTTTAGCATTAAGTTGTTAGGGTTTAGGGTTTCAGCTTTAGGGTTTCCCTAATTTCTTTCTCCTTCTTTTGTTTTATTTTTATTTTCATTTTGTCTTTTTCTATTTTCTGTGTTCTTGCCATCTTTGTGCTTTTGCTTTGCTTCGTTTGCTGCTTCATTTGCTGCTCTCTCGCTTAATTTCTGCGGGTTTTTCGCTTTTTCTGCTGCTACTGCTGTTGCTGCTGCAGGAAATGGACGGAGACCTTTTGGCCCGCGGGGCCTTTGCAGATGTCGGCGTCTCCCTTTCGGCTGTTTCCTCTTTGAAAAATTTTCTTGTTGCAGGAGACCTATTCAAAGGAGTTTCTTTGCTCGCGTTAGCTGCTGCTGCTGCTGCTGCTGCTGGTTTGAGTGCTGCTGCTGGTCTGGGTGCTGCTGCTGCTCTTGGCGCCGCTGTGGTTGCTGTTGGTTCTGCTGCTGCATCTGCTTCTGCTGCAGCTGTTGCTGCTGCTGCTATTGCCTCTGCTGTTGCACCTGCTATTGCTGTCGTCTGTGCTACTACAGTTCGCGTTTTTGCTGTTGCTGGTGTGTCTGTTGCTGCTTGTACGCCTGGTGTTGCTGTTGCTTCTGCGCCTGTTGCTGCTTCTACGTCCGCCGCTGCTGCTGCACCTGCATCTGCTGCTGCTGCCGCTGCTGCTGCTGCTGAAGCTGGCGCTTCGACTCTGCATCGGACTCGAGGCGTCTGGAGCTCGTCAGCCGCACTGTGGCTCACTGGCTGCTGTCGGTGACTGCATGCGACGCGGTTTCCTTAGAAGACAGAATCTGTGGGGCCTTTGCTGCTGCTGCTGCTGCTGCTGTTGCTGCTGTTGCTGTTGCTGCGCTGTCTAAGGGGCACAGGTTTTCTGTTGCTATTATCTAGGTGTCTGTTGACGTGGCTCATTAATGGCATTTTGATGACTAAGTCATTTTTTAGTTTTTTATTCTTTTATTACTACTTCTTCCTCGGTTAGTTAACACTGCAATCTTCTGCGGCTGCACGTGGGCCGGCTCTTGTCAACCGCGCATGCATGCACTATGCATGCATGCATGCATGCATGCATGCATGCATGCATGCGCGTTTATTTGGAGCTTCGAGTCTGTGCATGCGTGCATGCGCTCTTACTTGGGGCTTTGGGGCTTTGGGGCCTCAGGTGTTGTTGCTGCTGACCCCTGGGGCAACTTTCGCCTCTTCGCCATTAATGACTCCAAGGAATCCTCGCCGCCCATGCTCCAGCAGCTTCAGGTTTGCTGCTGCTGCTGTTGCTGCTGCTGCTGCTGTTGTTGCTGCTGCTGCTGCTGCTGCGGCTCCTGCACCTGCTGCAGCTGCTCCCGCTGCTGCTTCTGCTGGGCTTATCTGCGGCCATAGCTTGTGGGCCTGTTGAGGTCACCGATGTTTTAGGGGCTGCTGCTGCTCATACTGCCGCTGCTGCTGCTGCCGCTGCTGTTGCTGCTGCTGTTCCAAGTAAGTCTGCCTCTTCTGTTGCTGCTTGCTGCAGGTGCTGCGCTGCGACTCGGAGTCCATGGAAGCTGACTCCCCAGTTGTGGCCTTCAAGCAGACGCAGACCGAGCTAGGAGACGTTGCATGCGTTAGCTGCTGCTGCTGCTGCTGCTGCTGCTGTTGCCGCCGCTACCGCTGCTGCTGCCGCTTCTGTGGCTGATTTTGGTAGTGCTGTGGCCCCGTTGGCGTTGCAGCTGCAGCTGGTGAGCGTGTAGGGCGCGAGCTGCTGCTGCTGCTACTGCTGTTGCTGCTGCTGCTGCTGCCACTGCTGCTGCTTCAGGCTGCGTGGACTGCTGAGGGGGGCATTCTATCATTTCGGCTGGTTGATAACTCCTTTTCAGATTTGCTGCTGGAGCTACAGGTTTGCTTCTTTATTTCCTGCTGCTACTTTGCTGCTGTTTCTCTAGCATTATGTCTTCTTTCGTCTTGTGTCTTTTCTTCTTTCAGCCGCTGCTCGTCCACTTCTTTGGCTGCTACTGCGTCTGCTGCTGCTGCTGCTGATGCAGTGACGTTTCGTATTGTTGCTCACCTCCCGCTGTCGCTGCTGCTGCTGCTGCTGCTGCTCCTCTTCAGGCCTGGCTAGAGACATCTTTGCCCTCAGAGTGCGGCTTGGGCCCCACAGCAGCAAGAGTCCCTGCGGGGACTCCCTCTGTGCACTTGAATTTATGGATAGCGCAGCAGCAGCAGCAGCTGCAGCAGCAGCTGCAGCAGCTGCTGCAACAGCAGCCGCTGCAGCAGCTCCGCGCGCAGGACCAGGGCAGAAGCCCTTCCGCCGCATCGGCAGCATCGACCGCAGCAGCAGAAGCAGGAGCTGCCGCTGCTGCTGCAGCAGACGCAGGGCTGCTGCTGCAGCAGCTGGAACTCAAGGCGCATGCTGCTCTCCGCTCGCGGCTACCGCTCTTCGCTCCTTTGCTGCGCTGCTTCTGCTTTTTATCTGTCCCCGTGCAGCAGCAGCTGACAGCAGCAGCACCTCCTTCGCTGCTGGCGCTGCTGCAGCACCGCTTCGGAGCCCCAGGGGGGGGCCCCCAGGGTCCTGAGGGGCCCCCCGGGGCCCCTGGGGCCGCCTTTTCTTGGGTATGTTTGAGCTCAGAAGGTTTCTTTCTCTGCCTCTTTGTTTATTTGTGTAATTTGAAAACTGCAAATACTTTTAGAGTTTTCATTTGCTGCTGTGTCCTGCAGGCGGCGCTGCGCGGGGCCCTAGCGGGGGGCCCCCTGAGGGGCCTCGACTTGCCTTCTGTACCCTTCAACTAGCTGTTGCTTTTAACCAAGGGGGCCCCTGGGGGTCCCTTAAGGGCCCCTTGGGGCCCCCCTGTGGGGCCCCTTGAAGAGCCCCTGGAGTTCTCCCAGGCTTTCTTTGTGGGGCCCCCGTCGCAGCGCCTGGGGCTACCCGCAGCGATAGGGGGCCTCTTAAGCTGTGGGGGCCCCCTAAAGGGTGGGGTGCCCCCGCCCCTCCCGGGGCCCCTCCTGTGGAAGGGGGGCCCTTGAGTCTGGGGGCCCCCAGGGCCCCACGCGGGCGAGCCGCAGTCGCTGCGTAGCCCATTTTGGGGCTGTTTTGCATGCATGCAGCCCAGGGTTGCTATCTGCGGCGTTGCCGCTGATGTCTTGTGTCTTTTAATCAATTAAGAGACAGATATTGCTGCCCCGAGGAAAACTGCTAATTGGATGGCGGGGCCCCCGCAATCTGGGGCCCGGGGGACCCTTAGGGGCCCCTCAGGGGCCCTCAGAGTCCTCCAGGGGCCCTCAGAGCCCCCCAGGGGCCCCCAGAGTCGCCCAGGGGCCCTTAGAGCCCCCTAGGGGCCCCCAGAGTTCCCCAGGGGCCCCTAGCATGTTTCTATGGGAAATTATGAGGGTCCTATAAGGGGCCCCTGCGTCGAGCCCTAGGAGGGTATAGGAGGCCTTGAAGGGCCCCTTTGGGGGCCGGCAGGGGCCCTCTTTGGGGGCCCCCCGCAGGGAAACTAAGGAACTCAGTGAACGTGTGTGTAGGCTTACTGTTGAGACTTTAGATAAGGAAAGAGGCAGCAGCAAAGACAGTGCAACAGGGGGTATTAAGGAGACAAAAAAAACAAATAAGAAGACATAAAGAGACAAATAAAGAGTCATAAAAGGCCCAACAAGTAGCTGTCAATGGGGAGGCCGCTGCTCCAGCTTTGAGGACCCCCAGAATCTCGAGGGGCCCCTGAGGGGGCCCTTAGAGGGCCCTTGAGGACACCTTTGGGGGCCCCTGAGGTGGCCCTTAGAGGGCCTCTGAGGAGTTCTTTGCGGGCCCCTAAGGGGCCCCCAAAGGGGCCACGGACGTCCCCTTAAGACCGCCTGATGTCCAGAGGGGCCTCCTTAGGTACCTACAGAGCGTCTGGGGGTAAACCCAGGGGGCCCCCGGGGGCCCCTTTTAGGGTCTGAGGGTCCCTCTTAATAGGTCCCCCCTGAGAGCCCAGGGGGCCCCGTTAGGGACCTCGTAGGGGGCCCCGCAGAGGGACATAGGACCGTCTGTGGGGCCTCACTGAGAGCCATGGGTGCCCCCTAAGTGGCCCCTAAAACAGCCTCTATGAAACATTTTGGAAAACTTTCCAGGTGCCCGCTGGACTCGCCTGCGTCCCGCCCCGTGGGGGTCCCCCGGGGCCCCCCGGGGCCCCCGGAGCATCCCAGGACCCCCCAAGGGAACCCAGGGGCACCCCAAGGGAACCCAAGGGCGCCACGGGGGAACCAAGGGGCCCGCTGGAGGGCACCGTGGGCCCTTGATGGGGCCC
>NW_013544242.1:0-11790 GCF_000499545.2 Eimeria tenella
GCTGCTGCTGCTGCTGCTGCTGCTGCTGCTGCTGCTGCAGGCCGGATGGGGAAGCGTTTGAGCCAGTGCGATTCGACGTGTCCCTTGCGCCTCGTTTGCTGCTGCACTCGGTGCAGCAGCACGGGGCTTGTCCGTGTCTGCTGCAGCAGCGGCAGCAGCTGTACGGCGTGTGTCGGCTGCAGATTCCTTCGGCTTCTTTTGCTGCTCTTTTTGCTGCTGAAGTGCTGCAGCCTTTTTACCTCTTTCAAGTTGCTGCTGTTCTTCTTTGGGTCTTAGACGAATATTATTCTTACGCGCTGCTGGTCTCCATAATAACTCTTGCTTCCACTGTTTCAGATGTGCTCACGGAAAGGCAAGAACAGCATTTGCTGCTGCTGCTGCTGCTGCTGCCTCTGCTCCTGCTGTTCGTGCGTATGCTGCTGCGCCTGCTGCATCTGCTGCTGCTGCAGTAGCTGCATCTGCTGCTGCTGCAGTAGCAGCTGCATTTGCTGCTGCTGCTGCGTCTGCTGCTACTGCGGCTGCTGCAGTGGCTGCCATGGCTGCTGAAGCTGCTGCTGCTGTTGCTGCTGTGCGTGACAGCAGTGGTGTTTATGTTGCTGATGCTGCAGCTGCTGAGGCACCAATAGCAGCTGCTGCGACTGCTGCTGTTGCCTCTGTCTATCCTGCTGCTGCTGCGTACTTTCTTGCCGCTCCTGCTGCTGCCCCTCTTATATGCAGCAGCTTACCGTGTTTGTGCTGCTGCTGCTGCTGCTGATCTGCAGGCAGCAGGTGGGCCACCTCAAGAAAGTTGCAGAAACCGTTTCGACAGTTGAAGTGCTGCGGCGCACATCCTGCAGCAGCAGCTGCAGCAGCAGCAGCAGCAGGAGTTGCAGCAGCAGCAGCAGCAGCGGCTTCAGCTGCTGCAGCAGCGACAGTGGCCTCAAGAGGATGAAGATCTCTTCTGAGGATTTAACCAATGGCGATTTGCTACTGCTGAAGCCGGGCATGAGGGTGCCGTGCGACTTGCTGCTGCTGCAGGGGACAGTGAGGGATCTGCTGCTGCTGCTGCTGCTGCTGCTGCTGCTGCTGTATGGCTGCATATGAAGAGCTGTGCTGCATGCATTGCCTCTGCTGCTTGTTGCTGCCGTGCCAACTGCTGTTGCATTCCTGCAGCAGCAGATGCTGCTCGCCTGCAGCAGCAGGTGCTGCTGATGCCCGCGTTGCTGCACTGCCTTCCACTGTTTCTGCAGCAGAAGCAGCAACAGCTGCAGTTCGCGCAGCAGCAAGTGCTGCTGCTACTGCTGCTGCTGCTTCATGTGCTCATGTGCTGCTTGGTTGCTGCACGCAGCTCTGCACGGAGTGCACTTCCTGCTGCTGCTACTGCTGTGGGTTCACTTGCTGCTAGGTTGCTGCGTGCAGTACAGCAATGAATGAACATGCTGCTGCTGCTGCTGCTGCTGCTGCTGTTTTGGCCAGGTGGTGCTAGATGAACACTGCCTTACTGGGGAGTGCTTTCCAGTCCTTAAGGGCTCTTTGCCGCTCAGCAAGAACTGCGAAAGAGTCATATCTTTAGAGCAGGTGCTTTGCTGCTGCTGCTGTTGCTGCTGCTGTTGCTGCTGCTGTTGCTGTTGCTGCTGCTGTTGCTGGCTGTTGAGTTCTGTTTCGCTTTCTGCCTCTTTCCTTTTCAGTGTCGGTGGCCGTCTTCCTTGTCTCCCTTTGCTGCTGCTACTACTGGAATTGCCGCTGCTGCTGCTGGAAGTGCTGCTGCTGCTGCTGCTGCTGCTGCACTTCTCTAGCTAGGTGCTGCACTTCGATGCTGGCTGCTATGGCTAGCTGCCGCAGCGTGTGTATCTGCTGCAATGGTGACGCTTGCTGCAGCCCTACCGCTGCTGCTGCTGTGGCTGCTGTGTGAGCTGCTGCTTTTGCTGCATTTGCTCGCTGGTGCTGCTGCTGCTGCTGCTGCAGGAGTCGGGTCACTTGGTGTTTGCTGGAACAGAAGTTTTGGCTTCGACGGGCAGCAGCGAAACAGCTGGAAACTTCGCAGCAGGTAAAACTTTTAATAATTTACTTTATTTAAAAAATTAAAAGATTCAATTTTGAAAATAAACAAATTTATTTTAATTGCTGTTTTAAATCAACTCCCTGTTGCTGCTTTTTGTGCTTTCTTTGGTGAAGCCTTTTTTGCTGCTTCGTTTAATAATACCGTTTAAATCACATTTTAAAATAATGCCATTTTGAATAATGCCTTTTTGCCTTGTGTTTGCGAAGTCGCTGCTGCTGCTGCTGCTGCTGCTGCTTTGCTCGCGGCTGCAGCTGCTGCGGCTGCAGCTGCACGCCTGCACGGCTCTTGCAGCTTCTGCTGCTACCGCTGCTGCTGCTTCGCTTGCTGCTTTTGCTGCTGCGGCTGCAGCTGCATGCCTGCATGGCTTTTGCCGTTCCTGCTGCTGCTGCTGCTGCTGCTGCAGAGTGCAGCACGTTTGCTGTAGGTGCTGTTTGCCGCGTTGGCTTTACAACCGCTCAAGGAGAAACTGTCCGTTCTCTCCTTTTTCCTTCTCCCCCAAGAATGAATTTTGATGGAGGTACCAAGCAGCAGCAGCAGCAGCAGCAGCAGCTAGAGCAGCAGCAGCAGCAGCACGAGCTGCCATCGCTGCTGGAGACGAGCAGCACGAGCGTTTTGTTGCAGCGCCAGGGCGAGTTGCCTCGCGCTGCGTGCCCGCCGCTGCTGCTGCTGCTACAACCGCCGCTGCTGCTGCTGCGCTGCTGCTGCTGCTGCTGCGCTGCAGAGTCTCTGTCGTTTTTGTTTTGTTTGGCGCTGCTGACAGCAGTTGCAATTTGCTTCACTGGATATTCTTTTTATAAAAGAGGAGTTCATTTTAAGACTGCTTTTTTCCTTTTGGGAGATTTGCTGACAGACGCTCTGCCCCCAGCCCTCAGGGCCACCCTCTCCGTCTCCCTCACAGCTGCTGCTGCCAGGTCCCCTGCTGCTGCTGCTGCTGCTGCTGCTGCTGGTGCTGCTGTTGCATAATGCACCTAATTGGGGGCCTGTGAACAAACTGCACGCCAGAGCAGAAGAGCCACACGAAGCCAGTAGGCGAGCGCAAGCAGCTTTTGTTGCTTTTGCTGCAGTTGCTACCGCTGCTGCTGCTGCAGTTGCTGCTGCTGCTGCCTCTGCTGCTGCTGCTGCTGCAGGTTGTTTTCGCTGTACGGCATTTCTGTTGTGTCTCCCAGCCGCATCAACGCCTGCGGCTTCGTGCGCTGTCTTTGTTTGGACAAGACGGGGACTTTGACTGAAGATGGAGTTTCTTTGTTGGGCTGTCTCACAGCCTGCCACTGCAGCAGCAGCAGCAGCAGCAGCAGCGGCAGCACCAGCGGCGGCGGCGGTGGCGGGGCGTGCAGCTGCGGGGAGGGGCGGCGGGAGGCCGGGCGCAGCGCCGCTGCGCGCGATAGAGATACTGCAGCAGCAGCAGCAGCAGCAGATAGCCTAGCAGCAGCAGCAGCAGCAGGAGCGACCTCCCACCTCAGCGACTCCCTGGTGCCTGCGTCGGCGCTGCAGCCCTGCAGCAGCAGCTGCTGCGCCTGCTGCAGCTGCCGCATTCATTTGCTGCAGTGCATGTCTTGCTGCTCTTCTCTTGCAAACATAAAAGGAAATGTTGCAGGAGACCCTCTCGAGGCCTGTTTGCTTGCTGCTGCTGGATGGCAGCTGATGGACGCTGCTGCTGCTGCTGCTGCTGCAGCAGCAGGGGGGCGCAAGGCGAGAAGTGCAGCGGGAGGAGCAGCAGAAGCGACGGAAGAAGCAACAGCAAATGAGCTGCACCTCGCGCAGCAGTTCGAGCTGCTGCAGCAACGGCTAGGCGCAGCAGCAGCAGCAGCAGCAGCATCAAGGGGAGCCACATTCTTCTTCCCCAGGAGACAACAAACAAACGCTGCCGCCTGGGACCTGGTAATCTTCTTCCTCCTGCTGCTGCTGCTGTTGCTGCTGCTGCTGCTGCTGCTGCTGCTGTGGCTGCTGCTGCTGCTGCTGCTGCTGCTGCTGCTGGCGTGCCATGGGGGTGTGCAAACAACCCAAGAGATAGGCACAAGCATGACAAAGTTAATTTAACTAATTAAATTAAATTAAATTGATTATATTTAATTAAATTAATCAAACTACATCAAATTAATTTTAAATTTAATTCTTTTTCTCAGGGCCCCAGACTCTGCGTCATTCGCCGCTTTCTGTTCAACGCTCTGGTCATGCGGATGTCAGTGATTGCCATTTGCCTCAACACTGGGGCTTTGATGGTAAACCCCGAGGGTTTAGGGTTAAGGGTTTAGGGTTTAGGGTTTAGGGCTTAGGGCTTAGGGTTTAGGGTTTAGGGTTTAGGGTTTGGGGTTTAGGGTTTGGGGTTTAGGGTTTGGGGTTTAGGGGTCTAGGGTTTAGGGTTTGGGGTTTTGGGTGTAGGGTTAAGGGATTAGGGCTCACGATTTAGGATTTAAAGTACAGGGCGCAGGGTTTGGGGTTTAGGGTTTAGGGTTTAGGGTTTACTGTTTGGGGCTCAGGGGACGAGGTTTTGTGGCTACGTGAACTGCTGCTGTAGCTGCTACTTGAACTGCGAGTGCTGCCGTTGCTGCTGCGTTTGCTGTTTGCGCTGCTGTTGCTGCTGCTGCCGCTTTTCGCGCTGCTGTTGCTGCTACTGCTGCTGCTGCTGTTTGCACTGCTGTTGCTGCTGCTGCTGTTGGCTGCTGTTGATGACGCTGCCAAAGCAGCCCACGAGCAGACCCTACAGCAGTTGCTGCTGCTTTCACTACATTCCTGCTGCTGCTGCTGCTGCTGCAGATATATTCGAAGGGCAGCCCTGAAAGTTTGCTGCCTCTTTGCGACCCTGAGACGGTGCCGCCAGGCACTGAGAAGCGCATCACCGATTTTGCTGCTTTGGGATACAGGTGCTGCTGCTGCTGCTGCTGCTGCTGCTTTTGCTTCTGCTCCTGTTGCTGGTGGCGGTGGCGTTGCTTTGCCGGCTGCTGCTGGTTCTGCTGAGGACGGCAGCATTTCTGTTGCTGCTGCTGCAGATGCCGTTGCTGCTTCTGTTTTCTTTGCTGCCGACATCAGTGTTGCTGCAGCAAGTGGTGGTTTTGTACTGTTGCTGCTGCTGCTGCTGTTGCTGCTGCTGCTGCAGCAGCAGCAGCGGAGCAGCTTTTTGGTGTCGTTGCTGTCGTGCACCAAACCGTTTGTAAACCTGAGTCCGGAGACCATGAGCCGTGAGCGGAAGGGCGAACGATGAACCCGCAAACCCAAAACCCTAAACCCTAAACCCTGATTTGGGGTTTTTGCTGCAGAGTGCTGGCTGCAGCGTGGCGGCCCGTGGGGCGGCAGGAGAAGTGGGAGAGGGTGGAGCGGCAGCGGGCGGAGAGCGGTTTGCTGTTTTTGGGATTATTTGTTTTTGTAAATAAATTAAAAAAAGAAACAAAAGAAACAATTAAAGTTTTGAAAGAAGCTCAAGTGGACCTCCGGGTCCTCACGGGCGACTCGCCCCACACCGCCATCGGCGTTGCTGCGGAGTGCGGCATGCTCGACGGCCAGGACAGCAGCAGCAGCAGCTGCTGCTGCTGCTGCAGCAGCAGCAGCGGCAGCAGCAGCAGCAGCAGCGGCAGCGGCAGCAGCAGCAGCAGCAGCAGCTGCAGCAGCAGCAGCAGCAGCGGCAGCAGCAGAGGGGCGGGAGACGGGAGCGCGCAGGCCAAAGACGCGCCGGCTCTACAGAGCCGCACAGACAGCAAGAGCTTCATGCAGCTGCAGCAGCAGCAGCAGCAGCAGCAAGAGCCGCTGCAGCAGCTGGAGCAGTATTTTGAGGGACACCAGCCGCTTCATATCTTACGCACACATCAGTAGGGCTCTCTTTGCTGCTGCTGCTGTTGCTGCTGCTGCTGCTGCTGCACTCATACAGAGAGTCTGTGGGACCGTTGCAGCTGCAGCGTGGGGGCAGTGTTTTGCTGCTGCTGTCACTGCTGCTACCACTACCCTCGATGATGCTGCTGCTGCTGCGCGATGGTAGCACTTCATTCCTGCTGCTGCTGCTGCACTGCTGCTGCTGCTACTGCTGCTGCTGCAGTGCGTTGATTATGGGAGATGTCTACTCCCGCCACGAAGAAGCTGTTGGCCGCCGCGAGTTTCTTGTTTGGTCTTTGGTGTTGCTGCCGCGGGGGCCTAACGCCCAGCAGCAGCAGCAGCAGCAGCAGCAGCAGCAGCAGCAGGAGCAGCAGCAGCAGCAGGATCAAGACCCTGCAGCAGGGCTGCAGCCCTTGTCTTCTCTAGACATCCGCGTGCTGCTGTCGCTGCTGCCCGACGCAAGAGGAGCTGTTTTGGTGTTAACAGGTGCTGCTGCTTTTATAAAATTAAAATTTCATTAAATTATATTTATTTAATTAAACTAATTCTGATTTATTAATTCGGCATTCATTTAATTATATAAATTTTCCTTTTAAGTCTGCACTACTTTGTTTTCTTCTGTCTCGCGACTGCTTCCTCTTTGGTTTCCTGCTGCTGCTGCTGCTGCTTTGCTGCTGCTTCCCATTTGCTGTTCTGCTGCTGCTGCTGCTGCTGCTGCTGCCGCGGGAGTGCACCTCAGGATTACTGCGGCATTGCCCCGGCTCACTGATTCTCGTTTCTTGTGCTGCTTCTATTTTCTGTTTTGCTGCTTTGCTGCTGCTGCTTTGCTGCTGCTGCTTTGCTGCTGCTGCTGCTCTGCTGCTGGCTCTCTGATCCTTGTTGCCCCACAGCCAAATAAGTTAAATGTGTGCTGCTTCTTGTTTATTTATTTATTTATTTTAATTAATAAATTAATTATTTAATTAAAATAAATTTAATTAATTAGTTAATTAATTAGTTATCGACCATCCATTTCCTCGCTGAAACACTTTAACAACTTTGCTTAATAAATAAATTGACAATCCACAGAGGAGCCAGACAACTGCATTATCAATCAAATAAATTAATTAAAAGGAATAATAAAAAAGTAATAAATCAACTTCTTTGCTGCTGCTGCTGCTGCTGCTGCTGTTGCTGCTGCTGCTGCTGCTGCGCAGGCCGCGCCTTCCGCCACCTCTCCCGGCTGCACTTCTTGCTGGGGCTTCCCTTTTCTGAGCGCTGCGACCAGATAGTTCAAGACGTTTTGGCTCGGCACCATTACCAGCTGCAGCAGCTGCAGCTGCAGCAGCAGCAGCAGCAGCAGCAGCAGCAGCCGTCGGTGCTACAGCAGCAGCAGCAGCAGGAACAGCAGCAGCAACAGCTGGGCGCAGGAAGCGCGCACGCTGAGTCCGCGATGCTGCCGCTAGCTGAACTTCCCCCCAATGCCGACCAGCAGCAGCAGCAGCAGCAGCAGCACGGCGCTGCTGCTCACGCCGAAAAGCTTAGAGATGCTGTTGAGGATCTGCTGTTTCAGACATCCATGCTGCTGCCACAGCCGCAGCTGCTGCAGCAGCAGCAGCAGCAGCAGCAGCCGACCAGCCACCTTCACTTTCCTTTTGCAGACTCAAAGTATAGATCTTCTGAGGAAGACACAATGCAGCAGCAGCAGCAGCAGCAGCTTGAGGCGGACGAGGAACTGCTGCAGCAGGAAGCAGCAGATGCGCTGCAGCAGCACTTGGGAGATCTGCAGCAGCAGCACCCCGGAGAGCTGCTGCTGCCAGATGCAGCAGCACATGCTTCTCTGTCTCGCGTTGACCGAATTCAGCAGCTGCTGCACCACCCAGAGTACCACAGGACGGAAGCAGCAGAGGCAGCAGCAGCAGCAGCGGCAGCAGCAGCAGCAGCAGCAGCAGCAGCAGCAGCAGGCAATGAAGAACCCTGTGGGAGCCCCCAAGGGCCCCTCAGCTGGCTGCTGCGCTTCTGCCGGCAGCAGCAAAGATCTGCTCGCGTTGTTCCATCTTTGGCGAGGCAGCGCCCCTCTCCTTCCAGCAGCAGCAGCAGCAGCAGCAGCAGCAGTTGGTCTCTGGGGAAACTGCGCGCTGCAGCACGTCGGTTTGGGCTTGTCCGAGATGGCCACAGCGAGGCCTTGCGAGAGCCGCTGCTGCACATAGAGCAGCAGCAGCAACAGCAGCAGGAACGGCAGAGGGAAACTCACCTACAGCCGCAGCAGCAGCAGCAGCAGCAGCAGCAGCACTTGGCGCTGAAGCTGGAAGCCCCCGTGTCTCCTCTTGTTGCTGCTGGAGGTCTCACAGATTTAATGCATCATGAAAATTGTCTCAAGGCTTTTGAGGGAATGGTCCTAACTCTTTCATCTTGGCGCTGCAGCAGCAGCTGCAGCTGCAGACGTCCCTCTGCTGCTGCTGCTGCTGCTGCCAGCAGCAGCTGCAGCAGCAGCTTCTGCAGCAGCGGCAGCTGCTGCAACACTGCCAGTGGGCACCAGCCGCAGCAGCAAGGCTGGCCCCACAGTCCCAGCAGCAGCAGCAGCGCCAGCAGCAGCAGCAGCAGCAGCAGCAGCAGCAGTTGCTGCTGCAGGCCGGGCCATGAGCAGCACTTCAAAATGTCTGTTTACGAATTTGCTCTAAGACGCACTTTGCTGCTGTGCCGCGCGACGCCTCAGGTGCTGCAGCTTCTTTTAAAATAAATATTTAATTTAATTTAATTAATTTAGTTTAATTAATTTAATTCGATTTAATTTAATTAATTAGTTTAATTTAATCAATTTAATTTATTTTAATTTAATTAATTAGTTTAATTTTAATTTATTCCTTTTAATTCTGTTTCTGCTTCTTTAATGGGCGCCCCTCCTGTGCCTCTTCCGCCACATCTCAACTTTTATTTATTTCCACCATTAATTAATTAATTAATTAATTAATTAATTAATTTATTTATTTATTTAATTATTTGTTGTTTGCTGCAGGACAAAGGGGACTTCGTGTCTGCGCTGCAGCAGCTTCCGTCTTCTCCATTTGTGGGAATGGTCGGCGACGGCACGAATGACTTGCTCGCCATCAAACGCGCAGACGTGGGGGTAAGCAGCAGCAGCAGCAACAGCAGCAGCAGCAGCAGCAGCAGCAGGGGCTGTAGCAGGTGCTGTAGCAGGGGCTAAGGCGGGGCCTGCAGGGGGAGCAGCAGCAGCAGCAGCAGCAGCAACAGGGGCCGTAGCAGGGGCTAAAGCAGTGCCTGTAGGGGGAGCAGGAGGGAGAGCAGCAACAGCAGCAGGGGGCAGCAGCAGGGGCAGCAGCTGGGGCTGCTGGGAAGCAGGGGTAGTAGCAGCAGCAGCAGGGGCAGCAGGGGAAGCAGAAAAGAGTCATCAAGAGCTGCAGCTGCAGCTGCAGCAGCAGCAGCTGCTGCTGCTGCTGCAATGGCAGCAGCAGCTGCAGCATTAGCTTCTTGTTACTGCTGATTTGCATTTTGCGTGACAGTTGCCCATGCGTCTGTGCCCGTAGGTGTGCGTCTCAGCCGACAGCAGCAGCAGCAGCAGCAGCAGCAGCAGCGAGGTCGACAGCCCGGCCTCCTGCGCCTCTGCGCCCACCGCCAGCAGCAGCAGCAGCAGCAGCAGCAGCAGGGGCGCAGCAGCTTCAGCGGGGGCCTCTTTGGCAGCAACATTCAGCACTTCGAGTTTGTTCAACTGCGTCAATTTGCTGCGGGAGGGCCGCTGCGTGCTGCAGAACAGCACAAGTGCTGTTTTGTTTATAACTCTTTATTCTCTCATTCAACTTTCCACTGTCGTTTGCCTCTACCACTTCGGACAAAACCTCAGCGACGCCCAGGTCTGCTGCTGCTGCTGCTGCTGCTGCTGCGGGGGGTGCTGCTGCTGCTGCTGCTGCGGGGGGTGCTGGGAATGCTGCTGCTGCTGCTGGGGATGCTGCTGGGGATGCTGCTGCTGTTGCTGCTGCTGTTGACCTTGCAGCTGCTGCTGCTGCTGCTCAGGTGCTGCTGCTGCTGCTGTTCGTGCTGCTGCTGCTTGTGCTGCAGTACATGTGGGTGGACCTTTTGACAATTCTTCCGCTTTCTTTTTTTCTTTCGGGATCTCAAGCAGCAAAACGACTGTCGCCCTTTTCGCCGCAGCAAAGTCTTTTTGCTGCTCCCGTGGTGCTTTCTGCTGCAGGCCAGGTGCTGCTGCTGCTGCTGCTGCTTGCTGCAGTGTGAATAACAATTAAATTATTTTTGTTTATTTATTTAATTCATTCAATTAATTTAATTACTTAATTGTCTTAATTTTTAATTTAATCCATTTGTTCGAGTGGTTTATCTGCTGCTGGATTCACTGAAATCGGTTTCTGAATTTGAGGTTGGAGTCTTTTGCTGAAGAATGAAATATATATTATTCATTCATTTATTTATTTGTTTATTTGTTTACTTACTTATTTTAATTTATTAATTCATTATTTATTTATTCATGTATTTATTTGTTGTTTCACTTGTTTGCTGCCGATCTAGGGCAGTCAGCTGCTGCTGAAGAGGCAGCTTGCAGCATGTCTTGGTGCCTTCCCTCTGCTGCTGCTGCTGCTGCTGTTGTTGCCGCTATTGCCGTTGCTACTGCTGTTGCTGCTGCTGCTGCTGCAGGGTATTATTCAGGTGTCTTTCCTGATAATCGCTTTGATGCTGTGCTTACCACAGGCTTCGGCACAGCCACAGCACGGTAGGTTCTGCTGCTGCTGCTGCTGCTGCTCTTGATGACGTTGCTGCTGCTATTGCTGCTTTCCCCGTTCCGTTTTGTTCTACTCTCTAGCTGCTTCTGTGGTTGATACTTCATTTTTTTCTGTTGTTTAGAAGTGCTCGTGTTGCTGCTGCTGCTACCAACTTGCAGTAGCAGCAGCAAGAACCCCATGTGCAACAGCAGCAACAGCAGCAGCAGCAGCAGCAGCAGCTTGCGCGCCTGTGTCTCAGGTTTATCAAGTGTAGTCAATACATCTGTCTTCATCTTTTCTGCTTTGCAATATATTTACGTTTGTGCTGCTCTGGGCACCACGGGCCTGCAGTGGAGGCAGGGTGAGCTGCTGCCGCTGCTGCTGCTGCTGCTGTTGCGGCTGCTGCTGCTTCCGGAGCTGTTGTTTGTGGTCTTTGCCGACCTTTTTGCTGCTGCTCTCGCGGAGGCTGCTGAGGCAGCGGTGGGTCTAGCCGGAGCTGCTGCTGCAGCTGTTGCTGCTGCTGGTGGCCTTTTGCCCCTGCTGTCATTGCTGCTGCTGCTGCTGTCTTTGCTGCTGCTGTTGCTGCTGCAGGCCTGCTGCGAAATCGCCGCTGCGTGGCGTACATGTGTCTGCTTGCGGGCTTTTGCTTTTCATTTTTATTATTTCCTCCTGCTGCTGCTGTGCCTTCTTCGCACGTTTCCTCGCCAGCAGCAGCAGCAGCAGCAGCAGCAGCAGACTGGGGCCTCGTGTCGCTGCTGCACCGCGTGTTTCTGGATTTGCTGCAGCTGGCTGAGAGGGCCCGGGGGGAGTTTTACGTGTGGCTGGGGCTTGTGCCGCTGCCTGTGCTGCTGCAGCAGCAGCTGCTGCTGCTGTCTGCATGCAACTGCGCAGTAACTGTGGGGTTTGAGCTGCTCGTTGTTGCTGCTGCTCTCACTTCCTATTTGCTGCAGAGGGAGCAGGCTGGAGCCACAGCTTCTTACTTGCCTAAGACCAGTGGTGCATGCGCGGTCTTGCTGAAACAGACCAGCAGCAGCAGCAGCAGCAGCAGCTATACCATTTCACCTTCTGCAGCACCCCACAGCGAAAAACACATTCAAGTGATCCCTTTAGGGGCCCCCCAGGGGGCCCCCCAGGGGGCCTCCGCCACGAACAATTTGGGGGCCCCCCAGGGGCCCCCTTTGCACCCAACTAGGGGCCCATAGGGGTGCCCTTTTGAAGGCAACTAGAGGGCCTTAGGGG
>NW_013544243.1:0-1126 GCF_000499545.2 Eimeria tenella
ACGGTTTCTTTGCAGTTGTCTTGACTGCCACAAGCGCCAGTTTCCGCTGAAGCGTTTACTCGAAAATCGCCCCAAAGCCCCAAGACAGCCTACTTTGTGCACATTTGCGCAGATCAATTCGATGCAAATGGCACAACGACAAGGATACCGTTTACGCGTCTTTTGAGCACGTGCTGCTCTGTGCCCAAAACCATGAAGCGTCGAACTGCATGCACGCACCGGCTGCACGGAGAAGAACAAAGCTATAGGAGGGGGCAACGTGTCGCAAACGCTGATGCCTACATAGCCAGCACCATGCTTGGCCTAGATGCATTGGGGAAATTCTCGCATAGGACCGTAGAAGAGGACAGAGCGCAAATCACTCGCCTACTGCGACAGTATCTACAATGTCGGTATGGCAAACAGGAGGATACACTGTTCATCATTTTCAGTTCAGCGAAACATCCTAGCCACAAGCTCAGTTGACGTGTACGCCGCACGTCGTCACACACGTGCAAGAAATCACAAGGATCTAGGCATCAAGAGCTAGCAAAACGTAAAACACGGTCGCAGTGTTCTCCACGTCTCAAAGCCTCACGCATCCTTAAACTTACTCCCTGTAAACGTAACGACATATTCGCAAAGTGCTACAGTTTCAAACGACCTCCAGCTCCTGTTTAGCAACCGCAAGGACGAACTAGACAGAAATGTGACTACAGTGCACGCGCAACGACCCGCTGAATACGTTTTTGATATCTGCCTGCGAACGGAGATATGTAATAGTGGACAGGCTTTCCCAACGTGATCAACACTCGCGAACAACAAGTATCGCACCCTCAACTTTGAGTGTGTCTGCCGATATCACTTCACGCAAAGTGAAGCCTCTGTCAGCAGCAAGCGTCTACCAGGTGTTTCTTCGATCGTCCTAGCCGCGTAGGCGAGCGTCAGTCATTGATTCGTTATATGCCTCACCAGATTCCCAACGCGAATCCCGCGATCATATCCACAGAGCAAAACACACAAATGACGTACATACAAATGAATCGAACAGCCGCGGGGCACTTGCCGTCCTACACGCCACACAAGGAATAACGTTGCAAAACCAAGAACTCCACCCGCACGTTGCTCGCAGCAGCTACTCGTGTAG
>NW_013544244.1:0-11877 GCF_000499545.2 Eimeria tenella
CGCTATATAATGTGTATTATATATGCATGGACTTGTAGGGACCTGTTTCGCTGGCCCTGAGGGCTGAGGTCAAAACGCGACATCTATATATATATATATATATATATATGTATATATACATATATACATATATATATAAACGCTACATTTATAGATATACATATCGCAGAGATATATATATTGTATATCATTGATGTATAGAGTATAGAATTCAGTGTGTAGGGCACTCTAGTTAGGCAAAATTTATTTGCAGTTTAGTAGCTTAGTTTGCATGTGGGAAAAATTATCAAAAGAGACTACAGGTGGCTAATGAGAGGGCGCGAATTTGCTGCCGATAGCTTGTGGAATGAGCTGTTGAGCTCGCGAACAAGACTTTTGCATCTCTGTTTTATATGTCTTTCTGCTTTCAACTCTCTTGCTTGGCTGCTGGCCATTTCCTTCAATATTGAAATTGAAGTGTCCAAAATCCAAGTTCAGGTCCCGCCAGTAATGCCCACAGACAAAGCGGGAGGCCTCGTGACTGCGCGCGAGCCACTCGGAGGTGAACAGCAGGGGCAAGGACAAACACCAACACAAGTGTAGCCCTGGAGGCAGGCACATTGGGGGGATCAGTGGGGAACAGAGGAGGGGAAACGGGGAGAATAATGGCGGAAATGGGAAAAATAATGGCAGATATGGGGGAAATAATGGTGGAAAATGATCTAAACCGTCAACTGCAACGGCCAAATCTTTGCTTTGCAAGGAACGAAAACAGTTGTGATCGACCGGCCCGACGCGGGCGCGACGATCCTCCCTCGGGTGTACAGACAGGTGGTTCGAACGGCGCAGGAACCCCCTGGCGAGCTTCTCGGGAAGAATTCACCAAACGACAAATGCGGCAGCAACTGTCGGCGTTTGTCACCGAGACAAGTATTCCCTGTGCAGAAAGGCGTTTGTAAGTCCCTGTTTGCTGCGGGATGTTCACGCTTTCAATTGTTTCTCGTTTCGCCTTTCTGTGGGCGAAGCCACTTGAAACCTCTGCTGCTCGGCAGGAGCAGCGCCGAATCCCGCGCTGAAGAAAGTGCCTTGTTGCGCACAAGACAGCATGGACACTGCAAAAAAGGATAAAACCGGAGCTCAGCCGGAGCACATTGCACAGGCCTCGTCGTCCGCCATTCCCTTGGGGCGGAGGCGGCAGGCGGCGCCTGCTGCTGCTGCTCCGGGGCTGCCGGCGCTGCTGCTGCTGCTGGCCTCCGGGGGCGGCGACGAGGCGGCGTGGGCCACGGGCCTGGCGAGGCCCTCTTTGGCGGCCTCCGGGGCGGCGAGGCGCAGCGGCTGCTGCTGCTGCTGCTGCTTCTCCTTCGCCTCTCTGGCCACCTCCTGGTCCACCGTGAACTTGATGGCGTCCGCAGCCGCCTGCGTGCGGAAGTAGTACATCCCCGTCTTCAGCCCCGCCCGCCAGCCGTGGAAGTGCATGGTGGAGAGTTTGGCGTAAGTGGGGTTCACCATGTGGATGTTCAGCGACTGCGACTGGTCCACGAAGGGGGCCCTGTCCACGGCCATGTCCACGATGCTTCTTTGCTTTATTTCCCACACTGTCCTGTACAGCAGCTTCAAGTCTTCGGGGATTTCCGCAATGTACTGCACACTCCCGTTGTGCGCAATTAGCTGCTGCCGCAGCTGCTCAGTCCACAGCCCCCGCTCCAGCAGGTCCCGCAGCAAATGCGGATTCACCACGAAGAACTCTCCACTCAAAACTCGCCGGCAGTAAATGTTCGAAGTGTAGGGCTCAAACGCCTCGTTGTTCCCTGAACCAACACACCTCGCTAGCCCCAGTCCTTCGCTCACCAGCAGCAACAGCAGCAGCAGCAACAGCAGCAGCGAGAGGAGCAACAGCAGTAAGAGCAGAAACACCAGCAGCAAAAGCAACAGCAGCGAAACAAAAACAGCAGCAAAAGTAGCAGCAGCGGCAAAAGCAAGAGCAGCAGCAGCAAGAGCAGCAGCAGCAGCTGACCAAGGATTTGGGAAGTGCTGGCAGTGGGCATGGGGGAGACGAGGAGAGAATTGCGAAGTCCGTATTTGCGGATTTTGGCTTTGAGGCCGTCCCAGTCGCAGAGGCCGCTGCTGGGCTTTACGCCCCACATGTCGAACTGCAAAATGCCCTTCGACGCCGGAGACCCTTCGTAGGTCTCGTAGGGCCCTGCAGCCACACAACACACAGCAGCTAGCCAACACCCAGCTAGCCAACACCCAGCTAGCCACAGCCCCAGCGAGCCAGCGACCAGCTAGCCAAGCCCCAGCTAGCGAGCCGAAGACCAGCTAGCCAACAGCCGAAGCCCCAGCTAGCCCGGACCGGAAGCCCCAGCCAGGCGAGAGCCAGCTGCCCATCGGCTCTGCCTGTGTGCTCTCGCGAAGCCGCCTCCGCCGCCGCTCCGCAGCCGCAGCAGCAGCAGCAGGCGCAGCAGCAGGCGCAGCAGCAGGCGCACCGTGTTCAGCGGCGAGCTGCATGCTGGTCTCGCAGGCCGCGTAGTAAATGCACTCGAAGATGTGGGCGTTGAGCTGGCGAGCCTGGGGCGAGTCGAAGGGGTAGCGCAGCAGCAGAAAGGCGTCGGCGAGGCCCTGGACGCCGAGGCCGATGGGCCTGTGGCGGAAGTTGCTGCTGCGCGCCTCGGGGACGGGGTAGAAGTTGCGGTCGATGATGTTGTTCAAGTTGCGCGTCATGACGGCCACGACGCGCTTGAGGCCCTCGAAGTCGAAGGCGCGCTTCGCCGCGTCCACGAAGCGCGGCAGCGACACGGAGGCCAAGTTGCAGACGGCCACCTCCTCGGGGCTGGTGAACTGCACGACTTCGCAGCACAAGTTGCTGCTGCGCAGCGTGCCCAGGTGCTGCTGGTTGCTCTTCCGGTTGCACGCGTCTTTGTACAGCATGTACGGGGTCCCCGTTTCGATCTGCGCCTGCAGAATGGCGAACCACAGCTTCTGCGCGCCCACCGTCCGCCGCCCCTTCCCCGCCCGTTCGTACTCTTCGTACAGCGCCTCGAACTCCGCGCCCCACCGCTCCGTCAGCCCGGGGCACTCGCACGGGCACATCAGCGTCCACGGGCCTGCAGCAGCAGCGGCCTCACGCGCGCCCAGCAGCAGCACATGCAGCAGCACATGCAGCAGCACACGCGCCCGAGGCGCGTCGGCGCCGCACAAGGCCGCAGACGCAGCAGAACAACCTCCAGCAGCAAGTGCTCCCAAAGCGCCAGCGGACTCTCCGGCAGCACACGCAGCAGCACCACAGCACACGCAGCAGCACCACAGCACACGCAGCAGCACCACAGCACACGCAGCAGCACCACAGCACACGCAGCAGCAGCAGAATGCGTACCGTTGTCGTAGACGCGTTTCATGAAGAGGTCTGGGATCCACAGCGCCGGGAAAAGGTCTCTCGCGCGCATTTCCTCTTTGCCGTGGTTCTTCCGAATGTCCAGAAACTCAAAAATGTCTGCATGCCACGGCTCCACGTACACCGCGAGGCTCCCCTTCCGCTTGCCGCCCCCCTGGTCCACGTATCGCGACGCGTCGTTGAAGACCCTGCAACGCAGCAGCAGCAGCAGCTGCAGCAGCAGCTGCAGCACGGCTCTCTGGGCCCGCCGCCGCCCCCGCCGCTCCCTGGCAGCAGCTTCGGCAGATCTGCAGCTGCCTTCTCAAATGCCTCCGGAAACTCACCGCAGCATCGGAATAAGACCGTTGGAGTAGCCATTGGTCCCCCGGATGTAGCTGCCGGTGGCCCTGATGTCCGTCACCGAGAGGCCCAGCCCCCCCGCCGTCTTCGAGATTAGCGCGCACTGCCGCAAAGTGCTGAAGATCCCGTCAATCGAGTCTTCCTGCATTGTCAGCAAATAGCCTGAGACGGAACACTCCGCACCAAACAGCAACGCTCCAGTGCTGCTGCTGCTGCACCGCTGCTGCTGCTGCAGTGCCGCTGCTACAGTGCTGCTGCTGCTGTAGTGCTGCTGCTACAGTGCTGCTGCTACAGTGCTGCTACTGCTGCAGTGCTGCTGCTGCTGCTGCATACAGCTGCTCATTTGGGGCCTGGGAGTGCCGGCGTTGAAGAGCGTGGGCGTGGCGTGGGTGAAGAGTCTGCGGCTCATGAGATCGTAAGTTTCCAAAGTCCTTTCGATGTCTCCGTAGTGAATGCCGCAGGCCACCCGCATTATCATGTGCTGCGGCCGCTCCACAATGGCCCCCCGAGTCCGCAGCAAGTACGACCTGCAGCCCGCAGCAGCGCAGCAGCACAGCAGCGCAGCACGAGCTGCAGGGGACCACTGGTCACCAGCTGCCTGCAGCCACTGCCTATACTTGAACAAGTTTACACACTACGAGTAACAGCAGCAGCAGCAGTAGCAGCAGGTGCACTCAGCCCCTCCCGCTCCAGCTGCTACAGCCGCCAAAGCGCTGCCCCCGACATGCCGACCACCCAACTAGCGCAAAGACAGCCGCCGCCGCTGCTGCAGCCACCGCCGCCGCAGCAGCAGCTGCTGCTGCTGCTGCTGCTGCGCACCTCTCCAGGGTCTTGAAGGCGAAGTAGTCGTAGTCGAAGTCGCGCTGGTACTGAATGGCGGCGTTGAGGGTCTCGCGGTGCTGCATGACGAAGGCGTAGACCTCCTCGTGGATGAGGGGGGCGCTGCGGCCCTGGAGGTCCACGTAGGAGTAGAGGCGTTCGATGACTTCGCCGAAGTCCGCAGAAGTGTTCTTGTGCAAGTTGTCGATCGCGATCCGCGCAGCCAGCTTCGAGAAGTCCGGGTGGTGCGCCGCCATGTACGCTGCAGCAGCAGCAGCAGCAGCAGCAGCAGCGGCGGCGGCGGGGATGGGCGGCGCGCTGGCTTCGCGACGCGCGGAAACGTCGTGGTGCTGCTGCAGCAGCAGCAGCAGTGAAGCGCGCTGCTGCAGCAACGAGCGGGTGTGGAGGCCAGGCACGTGGTTAGGGAGAAGCAGAAGCAGATGGAAGCAGATAGAGCAGAGAGCAGCTAGAGAGCAGCACGCAGCAGCAGCAGCAGCAGCAGCTGGCAAGTGGAGTTCTCTCCACATTCACAGCCACAAGAAACCCAGGAGAAGCGGAGCTGTAGGGGCTTGGAGTGAGGCGCAGTTGCTGCGAGGCGGCCCGCAGCCGCGCGCAGCGCCGGAGCTGCTGCAGTGGTCCACTCCTGCTGCAGTGGTCCACCGCTGCTGCAGCGCAGAGGCGCAGTGGTCCAGCAACTCACCACTGGTCTGGGCTGCGAGCTCGTCCAGCTCGCTGGTGCGAATGCCCGCGTACATGCCGTTGATCACCGCCTGGCTGACCCTCGCGGGGTCGACGAGGGGGTGCAGCCCGTAGCACAGAGACTGGACTCTGTGGAGGATTTGGTCGAAGGAAACGGGCTCGCGCTCTCCGCGGCGGTTCAGCACGTACATGCCGCTAGTTGCTGCTGTTGCTGCTGGTGCTGCTGCGTCTGCTGCTGCGGCGGCAGCCCCCTCGGGCCGCTTGGCGCCCCTGGAGGCGGCGGACGCGCTGGGCGCGCTTGGTAAGGGCGCAGGCGCTGCAGCAGCTGCAGCGGGACAGGCAGCAGCAGGTGCTGCAGCGGCTGAGGACGCCGCCGGCGCCGCCGCTGCTGCTGCTGCAGCACACGGCTCCGTGGACCCCCCGAAGGCCATGGTGGCAGGCAGCAGCTGGGACTTCGCAAAAGGACTTAAAAAGTCAAAGCAGAGCTGCGAAGACTGGGAGAAGGCCGCAGCAGAGAAGAGCCGTCGAGCCCAACACCAGCAGCAACGGCAGAGCAGCAGCTGCTGCTGGGACGGGGACGCCGCGCGCGGGCCAGCGAGAGGCGCAGCGAAGCAATAAGAGAGGCAGAAGTGCCAATTAGGAACCTTAATAAGCCAACGAAGCCGCAGCTAAAGGTGTGGAGGGGAGAAGACGCAGCTGCACCCTCCAGGCAACACAGACAGGGATGGGGGGCAACAGCAGCAGCAGCAGCAGCAGAGGCAGCGGCGCCAACGGAGCCAACGGGGAAGACCACCGGGTCGAGAGAAGTAGGTGAAATTTCCTTTTATTTTCAGCTTTGCTGAAAGCCAAAGACAAGCAAATAACAACAGATGCAGGCGCAAACAAACGCCAGCAGCAGCACCTGGGCAAGGGGTAAGTAACCCCCAGCAGAGGAACGGGTGGTGAGGTCGCCTGTGGCTGTTGCTGCTGCCCTGACCCCACCCCGCTAACACACAGCAGCAAAACTTATTTTGCAGCCACTTCTTTTCTTTTGCGGGACTTTCCGCTGGCCAATTCCTTCAAATGCATCTCCGCAGCCACCCACTCCAGCGCAGCCACCGCAAGCCCTCCCGCCCTCTCTCTTCCTCTTTTCAACTTTTCCGCCCCACTGCCCCTTCCGCGTTCTTCACTCAGTTCGCTGCTTTGCTTTTACTTGGCAAATCTCCCGCAGAGCCTGCTGGGGTTACTGCAGCGGCTGGGGTTGCAGCTTGGCTTTCTGGGACAACACTTGCCAGTTCAACGCGGAAACTTGAAACAAGACGTGGGCCAATGTGTCTAATTCCCTGAAAATATATTTAATATTTTAAAACGAATGTTGTTTATTCACATATCTGCGCGCATGGATCTTTGTTCTCCATGCATATCTGTTGTTCCGCGGCGAAGACACAGTGCCACGCTGTGCGGCTGCAGCACCCCAGGGCCTTAGTCGCAGCTTGCTCGCACTCACACACATACTAGCAAGGGCTCTCCGTAGCCAGCTAGCCACAGCTAGCTAGCCGCAGCTAGCTAGCCACAGCTAACTAGCCACAGCTAGCTAGCTAGCCGCAGGTAGCCACCAAAAGCTGCCGCAGCTAGCTGCAGCTGCGGCGCCAGACTCTGTCTCGCGCCAAACACTAGAAAATGTACCACAAACAGAAGCTTGAAGAAAATATTCCGATTTTAGCCAAAGACAATACAGCCACGCAAAAGCTTGAAGAAAATACTCCGTTTTTAGCCAAAGACAATACAGCCACGGCCACAGGAGGGGGCCAGTGGCCACTATTGTCCCTTCAGCTGCCAAATGCCACTTTTCTGTGTTCAAATGGCTGTAATACAATTGGCTTAATAAGGCCAGCCTGGCCCCCGCAAACGCCGCAGAGTCTTTGAGCCTTTAAGATTGAATAGCCAACAATTTGGCTGGGGGGCCGGCGAGTCTGCTTGAAGTGCCACTCATTGTAGGGCTTTTTGGCCCAAATAAAGACAAGTGTTTATAGTTAAGAGTTTATAATAAGTCTGGGTAGAGGCAATGAGAAAGCTAGTTTGAAAATTGGGAACTTGCATGCATTCAGCAGCACCTGCGGAAGCTGTGCAACTCGCCTCGAGACGAATTCTTGAATTCGCGCTGAGACCATTCTGCTGGAGCTGCATTTAACGAATAAAGCTTTGTGTCAGCGAGGAGATGAAGACTGCAGCTTTTGGAAGAAACTGAATGTAAGAAACTCAAGTCTACGGCTTTGTCTGTAGGGAATTAAAGGAAACTAAAGGGAAGCAACTGAAGTCTGAGACTTCTTAACAGTTGCGCAGCAGTTTTGCTGCAGACAGAACAAAAAGGACACTTCTTTTGGCTGCAAATGCAGCAGCCGTGGGAAGCTTTCTGGGATTTGGCTGCTGCTAGACTTGATTGCAGGGAGGAACATCTTGAGGGCCTGTGGCCTGACAGCGTGGTAACAGCAGCAGCAGCAGAAATGGCAGCAGCCGCACGAGCGCCAGTAGCAGCAGCAGCAGTAGCAGCAAGAGAGGCGCTGGTTCGATTTAACGGGCTCAGTGAAATGCTCGTAAACACTACACAAATGGCTCACCCTCAGGCCAGGAGTTTAATTACTTTCAGCTGCAGCTCACTTGCCTAAGAGTTAGTAGATCTGACTTAAAAATAAAAAAGCCAAATTGAGTTTCTCATGCGCCAGCTGTTAAGCCTCAAAGGCTTCTGTTCTGGCTTCAGCCCCATGCATGCAAGTTGGATTCTGAGTGGAGTATTTGCAACAAATTCGGGGTCCCTTCTTTGATGAATTCAATTTCAAGTTTTATTCCACTTCAATGGACAATTTTAGCTTAACAGAAAGCTGCGAGCCTTTCTGAGGATAAAGAAAGCGAAAGCGGGGAATGTGGTAACTAGCCATGTTGCAATTCCTGCAAAGAAGCCCATGGGAAATGCAGGACTTGGAAAGCTTTTGAGTCTGCAAACCTTCATAAATAGGAGACTGCATAATAAAAAAGATAAAAGATTGCAGTAAATTCTGAAGAGAGCCGTCAAGTTTTGTATTTCGTTGGCCGCATCATACAGAAAGCCCAGGCTGTCTGCACAAGACTATTATTGCATTTCAGAAGTGTTTGCCGCAAAATCGGATGGAAAAACTGTTTAAATAGAATTCTGTAGCATCAAAGTTGCAAACATTTCTGACTTAGTTCGAAATTCAGATTTTTTCCGGAGCTTTCTCTAGGTGACCACAGCTGCAGTGATCTCTTGAACACCTCTCCCACTCTGACTAGGTAGATATATGCACAATTTGCTTAATAATTCTCTTTGAAAATATTTTTTGTATGTTAGAAGAATTTATTTTCCAAAGCTATGAATCTGTTTCATTCCCGAAGTTTCTTCCTCCCTGCTTGGCAGTACTGTACACTGCAGCCGCAGTGCTTCTTACGAGCCCCAAATGCCGGGCGTAAATGTACATCAAAGGAAATGCAAACGCCAGATAATTAAAAAATTTATTATTTCAGTGCTTTTCATCCATTATTTCAGTCAATCTACTCCGAATTCTATAGGCCTCAAGGCCATTTCCGGCCCGTTTATACTCCTCTGTATTCCAGAAACTACCATGCTTATAATCGCCAGCCACACACAGGGAAGGCATTCCGGTAACAATTTTATCCTCGATATTTTAAGAACAAATGACTAAATTCCTTTTCTATGTAATTGCACAAATCGAAGGGATTAACCCGTACAGTTTAGTTTGCCGTCTCTCAAAGCCAGCTGCAGCTTAAAGCGAATATCTAGAGAGCCAAGACCAAATATATGGGCCACGTCTGTTTAAGAAAATCCGTTCCAGAGTTTTAAAAGCCAAATAATGTATTATAAATGAGATTTGGGCGCAGCACAGCACAGGCTGCAGTGCTGCCGCTGGCGCCGGGCAGCTGCGTACAGCTCAGAGTTGTGTGCAGATCCTTCAAGCCTCTCAGCTACAGGTCTAGAAAACAGCAAATTTTCTCTTTAAATTCATTAATAAATAATTTCAGAGTTCTTTAGTGCGGGATTTTGCGAGGGAAGTCCTGGCCCGAAGGCCGCAGGTCACTGTGGGGCCCCAGGCCTTCCAGCAAGCCCTAGCGGCCCGTCTTGAAGCCAATTTAAAGTCCCCGGGCTATTACTAGCACTTTAAATGAAACAATTTGAAGATTAAATGTTTCCAAAACTGTCTTTTTGTCGCGGGCTGCAGCACCTTAGCCCCAGCCCATCTTAAGAGGGTCAAGTGACCCTTTAGCTCAGCGTTTGAAGCAGCAAATTAACTTTCTTTCGTCCCTTAGCTGCCCTTAGTAAACTATTTGTTGCTGCAGCGCAGCAGCAGCCTTTGCTGCATGTTCTCAGGCGGGGCCCCACAGCTAGTGGGGCCCAGCGGCCAGCTGCAGCTCTGGCCAGCCAGCTGCATGCGCTGCAAGCGTTGCTGCGCTGCAGGAGCTTGGGGGACCCCCACTCCTGCTGCTGGCCCTAAGGGGCCCTCCCCGGAGCCGCAGCAGGGGCCCTCTGAGCTCCCTGCTGCTCCTCAGGCTTCGTGGTGCTGCTGCTGCAGCAGCTGCAGCCCCACAGAGGCTCTAGCCAATGCCGAGCGCCGCAGGCGCCTGCAGCAGCCACAGGTGCAGCAGCACCAGCAGCAGCAGCAGCCGCACGCGCTGCAGCCTGCAAGTCTGGCCGTTTAATCTAAAGAGGCTGTCAGCTCCTCGCATGCAACTAGACAAGAATGAAATAGACAAGAAAGTAAATAAGTCAGTTTTGTTTGCTGCCTTCAAATTTGCTGCAGGGCCTGCAATTTGGGTGTCTAGACAGCTTTGGGCTGAGGGCTTAAGAGCCCCCAGGTGTCTGTACACCCCAAAAAGACACAGCGGACTTGCTGCTGCTGTTGGCGCTGCGACTGCAGCAGCAAAGTTGTTCTCTAGCTGGGCGGGAACCGCTGCTGCCAAGTCTGCTGCTGCTGGCACTGCTGCTGCTGCTGCTGCTGCAGCAGGGGCTGCAGCAGCGCCAAACACCTCCCTCTTGCCCTAGCAAAGTACCCATAGAACAGCCGCAAAGCAGCAGCAGCCCGAAGCCCACTTTCGCTTGCTGCTGCCTCACTGGGGCTTCCTATATTTTCCTCCAGCCTGCAGAGGCAATCAAGCCACCCGATGCTGCTGCAGCAGCAGCTGCTCACAGCGCTGCCAGCAAGCTCAGCAGCAGCAGCAGCAGCAGCAACAGTGGCAGCAGCAGCAGCGATAAGGAACAAAAGCAATGCAAAGTTCTGCACACGTTGGGGTGTACATACAGCTCGCGGGGCTTACCACAAGTTGCGCCGCGGCAGCAGCAGCAGCACAAAAGCCTTTTCGGGGAAATCTGTTGCCTCAGCAGCAGCACAGCCATCTGCAGCAACCCAGCCCTCAATTGTTTTAGTTAGCAGCAAACCTCTGAGACTGTGTCCCCTGGCTTGCTGCTGCGCGCTGTTGCTGCTGAAGTTGCCCTCGGAAAGCCTGCCAGTAGCAGCAGGTGCCGCTGCTGCTGCTGTTGCTGCTGCTGCGGTCGTTGAGCGTAGGGCGACCGCCTCAGCAGCAAAGCGCCACACCCAACGGTCTGTCCAGTGGCTGCACCCAACGCCAAGCTGCAGCGCCACGCTGCTGCTGCTGCTGCTGCTGCTGCTACGGGCCGCTGCGGGAAGCAGCAGTGAGACCTCTTCGTGGCCACAAGGCGACTCCCTTTCTGGTCCATGCAGAAGACCCCATGCAGAAGACCCCATAGTCCCAGCTTTCGCTGCTGTTGCTGCTGCTGTTGCTGCTGCTGCTGCCTGCTGCGCTGTCGCCGCTGTTACTTGTGCTGTTTCTGTTCGTGGTGAAGCTGCTGCTGCTGCTGCTGCTGCTGCAATGACGCCCCTGCGCCAAGCAAGCCGGCTTGCCAGGCGCTGCAACTTGCTGCAGCTAGCAGCAGCTAAAGGGTCAAGACACTCGAAGAAGTGCAGCGCGAAACTCAGCAGCACCAGCTGCTGCGGCGACTGCAGCAAACGCCCACACGCGTTGCGCCTTTCCGCCTCCAGCAGCAGCAAGTGCAGCACAGACACGGCCCGCTTGCTGCTGCTGTTGCTGCTGCTGCTTCTGCTGCTACTGCTGCTGCTGCTGCTCTCTAGAAGTGCTTCCTCGGAAACCTCCACTAGCGGAAGCAAAGAGAGGCTCTCTTCATTCCACCCTAGGGCTGCACTGCTGCAGCTCGGCGGCGGGGCTGCTGCTGCTTCTGCTGCGTTTGCTGCTGCTGCGGCTGCTGCAAGAGCTGGCCCCGAGACAGCACGGAGACGTAAAGGAGTCTCGCCACCTCGGGGTGAGCCGCAGCACAGCAGCAGCTGGGTCTGCAGCAGCAGCAGCAGCGCGTCGTCACTGAGGCTTGCGGTTTGCTGCAGTAGCTGCGCATGCAGCAGCGCTGCAGCACCGCCTAAATCCTCTATTGCCTGCAGCACCACGCCCTCAGCAAGCAGAAGACACATTTGGAACCAGTACTTTGCTGCTGCTGCAACAATTGCTGCTGCTGCTGCTGCTGCTGCTAAACTGCCAGTTGAGATCTTACCTGCAGCTCGACCAGCGACAGGAGGATATCGGCCCAGCACCTGCACGTACACAGCAGCAGCCGC
>NW_013544245.1:0-1005 GCF_000499545.2 Eimeria tenella
GACAAATAAGCTCAGTTGCGGTGCGCACTCTTTTCTTGCAGTGACGGCTTGTACCGGCCTTCTGTAAAAGTTTTGTGTTGGGCATTCCGGCGCACGTCATCAAAGCTTCGCAGCGCTGCGTCTTAAATGCTGCAATCACCAACATGCTAGCCTCCTTGCCACAAATTTGCTTGCCCTGCACACAACTCTACATGCATAAACGTTCCGCCGGAACGCCAGGCGCACCCACTTTTAAGGCGTTGTTAATACTCAATGGCTTTTTCAACAATAGCATCTGACATCCAATTTCATGGTCTTCACCCTTTTAAAAATGGTTGACTACTGCTGTGCAGCAACTTGTTGTCCAAACTCTCTCCAGCGTTCCGACTGTCGGCACCTCCTGTCTGCAGCCTCAGCGCTTTGGCGACTCCATCGCCTAAAATGAATGCAAAACCTCCACGGAGGAACGGAGAAATGTCCAAAAGCTGCTGTACGAACGGAACCTCTTTTAACATTCATGCGTAGCAGAAGACACGACTCTAGCCGCATGCCTAACGAGCTGCCGCGTCAAAAGAAAAGCAAGTAGCGAGTAGCGTGCAGACGCGCAGTAGCAACCCTGTGCCAAAAGACGCCTATGATGCTAATCCCTAGGCAAAGGAATTATCTTTGTAGTTGCAACTCCGAAATGCATTTCTTTGAAAAGAAGTATACTCGCTGATTCACCAGCGAACAAGCAGTATCAATGGCGTGTAAAATGCCAGCATATGCCTCTCTGGATATGAAAAATGCACAAATGCAACGGCGTTGCAAGGCTTGCCACCATGCAGTGTCATGCTTTTGCTTTCCTCCTAAGCAAATCAACATCGTGTTTGGCCTGATTAGACTGCCTTCTTGGCAGATCTTGCTGCCGCCACCACGCTTCACGTATACTGGATAGATGTTGCAGCTCGGCTCCACTGCGTCAACCAACATTCTGACTACGTTTAGAAGGGTACCCTCAGTGCGCTGCTAGCCAAGTAATCAAAC
>NW_013544246.1:0-1394 GCF_000499545.2 Eimeria tenella
GTGCACATCAGGATCTGTGAATCCCTTTTCTCCAGACAGTGTGTCTTTGCTCGATATGCGTCCGGCACAATCGCATTACTGCTGCAGGCTCCAGCTGATTGGGGAACTGCAAAAATCTTTGTGGGAGAAAGTTTCCTTCGTATGCTTGTATGCATGAGTTGAAAACGTGCGTTTGTCCACTCCCTGTCAGCGGCGTTGCTTTGCGGGATGCTGAGCGGCGCAAATGTGTTTGAAGAGGTGGCCAGCAATGTGTATCATTGGGAGTCGATGTTCCTCATCTGGTGAAATGGACGACTTCGAATGGGGTTTGCTGCAGCCTGCCTGCGCGTCGTTGCGTAAAGGGGCAGTTTGAGGAGTAGACGCGGCCTTAGGATAGAATTTCGCGGTACAGGGTGGCATACAGGAGAAGCATGCCACGATTTCTGTTTGGATCCAAACAGACAGTATGGATTGGTCGTACAGACGTCCGGCGTGATCGCTTGTCGCTACGTTAAATCAAACATGGCTTTGGATTGGAGATTTAAAGTGTATTGCAACTCAACATATGAGTTGGAAATGGCAATCTCTGAATCCCTTTTCTCCGGACATTGTGTCGTTGCTTGATATGCGTCTGGCACAATCGCATTACTGCTGCAGGCTCCAGCTGACTGGGGGAGTGCGATGGCTTTTGTTTGGAAACTTTATGTTTCTATGTCCTTATGCGTGAGTTCAAGGAGTGTAGCCTTTTATCCGCCCTCAGTGGCGTGACTTTGCGTGACACTGAGAGGTGTCGGTGTGTATGAAAAGGTGGCCAGCAGTGAGTCTCGTTGGAATTCAGTGTTCTTCGTTTGAAGAAAGGGACGCCTTTGAGTGGAATATGCTGTTGGCGTGCTGTGCTGCATAGAGTTGTATATAGAGACAGTTTCCGTGATTTGTAGCTGTGGAAAAGGAAAAGGCTCTGGAAACGAAACATTGTATGATTGATCGAATTACACGGTTCGCACGTGGACGGTTCTTTGCTTCCTGTAAAATGCTTTGGCTCTAGAATGAGTATTCTCACGTCAGAAAACTCTTGCATGTTTCTTCAAGGTACAGATGCTCGGGCGACAGGCTGCTAGGAGCGTATTTACAGGGTGATTCTTGATCCATAACTGTTGTTTGGCCCGATCATGATGACTAGCCACATATCGCTTTGCACCTCTTTGTACCAATGAGCAGCCAATTTTAGAGCGTCGGCGCTGTTTCGTGCTACACAGACGCTAAACAATCGGGCTCGGTTTCACCTACGGAGCGTGGCAGCGTGTTATTTTTCAGAGCATTGTTAGTGACCATGGTGTTTTAACTTCGAGGCGCAGCAGCTGGCATATGCTGCTAGAGCATACGACTTGTTCGCTTGGTGGTGGTGACTTTTGGTC
>NW_013544247.1:0-11471 GCF_000499545.2 Eimeria tenella
ACTTTTATGCAGTTCAGCTTCTGTAACATGCATGGGCGGCGACCAAGGAAGAAGGTCCAGACACGTCGTTCCTCTCACTTATCCTTTGCATACAGTGCCATGTGTTTTCGAGAATAAGACAAAAGATCAAAGTTGTCTCACTAAGATTTTTACTGCTTTCCTAGGTAAGCTCAGATACCGCGTTACTGGTTGATTTTGACTTTGTGAAACACTGCACGATGATGTGTCCAATGATTTCAACGCCAACGAGAAAATGTGCTCGCTGCAAAGGAGTTCAACTGTTCGCTGTCTTCATAATGTGATATACTGGTAATGCAGACGAAAAAGGGGCTTTATTTCTTTTTTGGGCGATATTAGCAAAACAAAAGTCTGGTGCGCAGGATATATAAAATGGCCGTTCGCGCGAAGCACACCAGTGTATTCAACAAATATCAATCTCAAGTAATTCGAAAACTACTTGGCTAGTTCAACCAGCACCGCAAAACCTGGAATTTAGCGCTTTTAGCGGAGATGCGGGCACATTGAAGCACCGCGTATAAGCGCGTCCACACACAAACATGGTGCCTCCGTCTGCCGCCATGTGTGCATGCCTATGAAGAATGAAGGGTACTTCAAGAATGACTGGTTATATATCTTTCAATGTAATAAACAACATTCGTATTGGCCTTACGATTGTTGTTTATTCGGGCTTGGGCTGTTGTCAGTTGATACTTTGGTTTTTGAAGGCGAGGAGCACGGTTCGGTGCTCTTATGTCCTGCATTTTGATGTACTTCATGTTTTTTGTGCCTATAGAGAGTGAGAGAAACTAAACATACTTAGTGTGAACCCACAGGTGTCTGCTATGCTGCGTGAGTTGAGTGTTGTAAGTGACAGAGATCATATAGAGATGCGTGTTGTAAGTGACAGATCATATATTCCTGGAAAGAAGATGGAAGGGACCGCAGTCAATGTTCACACTTTCGCTGCACTAAAATTGTTTTCCATAACGGGTCTTTTGCAACCCCTAAGTAGGGTCTAAGCCAGAGCAACGGGCGGGGCAGGAACTCACAGTTCATTATGTGCACGCTTCGAGGAGATGTGACATAAGCTTCTTTCAGGTGAAGATATTAATTGCCCTGTCTTGAGTGAATAATGAGTAGTACACAGATCAGCAGCTCCCTTAGGCTTTGTCCCTGTGTCTCATGCAATCAGAAATCCTAGGCATATATAGTATCGGGCTCAATTTTTTCTTAGCTGCCTGGAGTATGTTCTCGTGTTCAAGCGCAGTGAAGCACGGCGCAGCATGCCAACTTTTAAAGGGCCTTCGTCGTCCTAAAGGATGCCGAATCTTGTAGATAAAGCGCAGTGCCAGCAACTGCTAGCAATGCGAATGGCATATTCAGAACACTAAGCCAAACCAAACCAATTACGGGTTGCATATCATACATCAACTTGCCAAAACGAAACGGTTTGCCTCATATTCTGTTATGCAAATTCCGGTCAGCTACTGTCGAGTCCTTGGCATTTGCGATGGAGCAGGGATGGCGTCAGGGGGTGACGTGGGGCGTTGTAATGTAGCCGGGAGCAGGGGCAAGTTTACAGCTGGAGTGGGACTAGTTGACTTGGCATTGGCTTTGGCGGCCGATTTGTTGTTGACTCGAGTGTTGCATGTCGCTCCATGAATTGCGGTTTGTGCAGACAGTCCAATGGTTTTGGGATTTGCTGCCGGTTTATCTGCGAAGACTGGGTGCTTGTTTCAGAGTGTGGTTGGAGTAATGGCAACCTGTGTCATGAATTGTTACTTTTGTGTAAGGGCGTTTGATACGCTGCTTGGCGTTTAGAGCTGTCGGCAAGTTACGCCGAATTGTCGAGAAAACTTGTTTGGGCAAACCAGACTGTAGGAGGCATAGCCTGATTTGGGGAGTCGAGGTTGCCAGTGGACCTGTGTGTGTGTGTGTGTTTCGCAAAAGTAGGGGAACCTATTTTGCGATTTTGCGATTTGGTTGAGTAGTTTGTTGCGTCGGCAGGGCACTGGTTGAGTGCGTGCGCCTAGTGTTTGATATGGGTTTGCTCGCGAACGGAACGAATAGCTGACCATTTGGCTCTCCACTTTGTCGGTCTTGAGCAAAGAGGATGCTCGTGTCGACAGTTTTTGGTAGCTTTGTTCCCCTATGCGTTTTTGAACGCAAGACGTACCAAACGCATGACAGCAGGCCTAGAACAGCCCAGTGCTCGCTTTGTTCCTGGCGGCACCGATCGGCATTCGTATTTGTGGATCGACTGCGGTGGGCTAGAATTTTTGTGCGAGTGGGTTGCAGCGAGTTGACAGGTGGTGTGGTTGCTTGTGTTTATGGGCTGGGCCGCGTGTCATGATTCGTTTTGCAGCATCTGAAACGAGTCAATATGACCAAATGACGAGCCGTGTTGCGTTCTGGAAATTCCAGTCAGCTACTGTCGAGTCCTTGGCAATTGCGATGGAGCAGGGATGGCGTCAGAGGGTGACGTGGGGCGTTGTAAAGTAGCCAGGAGCAGGGGCAAGTTAGCAGCTGGAGTGGGATTAGTTGACTTGGCATTGGCTTTGGCGGCCGATTTGTTGTTGACTCGAGTGTTGCATGTCGCTCCATGAATTGCGGTTTGTGCAGACAGTCCAATGGTTTTGGGATTTGCTGCCGGTTTATCTGCGAAGACTGGGTGCTTGTTTCAGAGTGTGGTTGGAGTAATGGCAACCTGTGTCATGAATTGTTACTTTTGTGTAAGGGCGTTTGATACGCTGCTTGGCTTTGAGAGGTGTAAGCAGGTGACGCAGAATTGTCGACAAACCGCCTTGGAGCAAACCAGACCCTGCGGGACCTACCACAATGAGGGATCTAGAATCTAGGAGCGTGCATGGCTGTGTGCCACTTAAGAAGGTATGACGGGGTATTGCACGGCGTAGCTGATTAGTTGCGTCAACAGGGCGTTGGCCAAGTGCGTGCGCCTAGTGTTTGATATGGGTTTGCTCGCGAACGGAACGAATAGCTGACCATTTGGCTCTCCACTTTGTCGGTCTTGAGCAAAGAGGATGCTCATGTCGACAGTTTTTGGTAGCTTTGTTCCCGTATGCTTTTTTGAACGCAAGACGTACCAAACGCATGACGGCAGGCCTAGAAAAGCCCAGTGCTCGCTTTGTTCCTGGCGGCACCGATCGGCATTCGTATTTGTGGATCGACTGCGGTGGGCTAGAATTTTTGTGCGAGTGGGTTGCAGCGAGTTGACAGGTGGTGTGGTTGCTTGTGTTTATGGGCTGGGCCGCGTGTCATGATTCGTTTTGCAGCATCTGAAACGAGTCAATATGACCAAATGACGAGCCGTGTTGCGTTCTGGAAATTCCAGTCAGCTACTGTCGAGTCCTTGGCATTTGCGATGGAGCAGGGATGGCGTCAGAGGGTGACGTGGGGCGTTGTAATGTAGCCGGGAGCAGGGGTAAGTTAGCAGCTGGAGTGGGACTAGTTGACTTGGCATTGGCTTTGGCGGCCGATTTGTTGTTGACTCGAGTGTTGCATGTCGCTCCATGAATTGCGGCTTGTGCAGACGGTCCAATGGTTTTGGGATTTGCTGCCGGTTTATCTGCGAAGACTGGGTGCTTGTTTCAGAGTGTGGTTGGAGTAATGGCAACCTGTGTCATGAATTGTTACTTTTGTGTAAGGGCGTTTGATACGCTGCTTGGCTTTGAGAGGTGTAAGCAGGTGACGCAGAATTGTCGACAAACCGCCTTGGAGCAAACCAGACCCTGCGGGACCTACCACAATGAGGGATCTAGAATCTAGGAGCGTGCATGGCTGTGTGCCACTTAAGAAGGTATGACGGGGTATTGCACGGCGTAGCTGATTAGTTGCGTCAACAGGGCGTTGGCCAAGTGCGTGCGCCTAGTGTTTGATATGGGTTTGCTCGCGAACGGAACGAATAGCTGACCATTTGGCTCTCCACTTTGTCGGTCTTGAGCAAAGAGGATGCTCATGTCGACAGTTTTTGGTAGCTTTGTTCCCGTATGCTTTTTTGAACGCAAGACGTACCAAACGCATGACGGCAGGCCTAGAAAAGCCCAGTGCTCGCTTTGTTCCTGGCGGCACCGATCGGCATTCGTATTTGTGGATCGACTGCGGTGGGCTAGAATTTTTGTGCGAGTGGGTTGCAGCGAGTTGACAGGTGGTGTGGTTGCTTGTGTTTATGGGCTGGGCCGCGTGTCATGATTCGTTTTGCAGCATCTGAAACGAGTCAATATGACCAAATGACGAGCCGTGTTGCGTTCTGGAAATTCCAGTCAGCTACTGTCGAGTCCTTGGCATTTGCGATGGAGCAGGGATGGCGTCAGAGGGTGACGTGGGGCGTTGTAATGTAGCCGGGAGCAGGGGTAAGTTTGCAGCTGGAGTGGGACTAGTTGACTTGGCATTGGCTTTGGCGGCCGATTTGTTGTTGACTCGAGTGTTGCATGTCGCTCCATGAATTGCGGTTTGTGCAGACGGTCCAATGGTTTTGGGATTTGCTGCCGGTTTATCTGCGAAGACTGGGTGCTTGTTTCAGAGTGTGGTTGGAGTAATGGCAACCTGTGTCATGAATTGTTACTTTTGTGTAAGGGCGTTTGATACGCTGCTTGGCGTTTAGAGCTGTCGGCAAGTTAAGCCGAATTGTCGAGAAAACTTGTTTGGGCAAACCAGACTGTACGAGGCAGAGCGTGATTTGGGGAGTCGAGGTTGCCAGTGGACCTGTGTGTGTGTGTTTCGCAAAAGTAGGGGAACCTATTTTGCGATTTTGCGATTTGGTTGAGTAGTTTGTTGCGTCGGCAGGGCGTTGGCCAAGTGCGTGCGCCTAATGTTTGATATGGGTTTGCTCGCGAACGGAACAAATAGCTGACCATTTGGCTCTCCACTTTGTCGGTCTTGAGCAAAGAGGATGCTCGTGTCGACAGTTTTTGGTAGCTTTGTTCCCGTATGCTTTTTTGAACGCAAGACGTACCAAACGCATGACGGCAGGCCTAGAAAAGCCCAGTGCTCGCTTTGTTCCTGGCGGCACCGATCGGCATTCGTATTTGTGGATCGACTGCGGTGGGCTAGAATTTTTGTGCGAGTGGGTTGCAGCGAGTTGACAGGTGGTGTGGTTGCTTGTGTTTATGGGCTGGGCCGCGTGTCATGATTCGTTTTGCAGCATTTGAAACGAGTCAATATGACCAAATGACGAGCCGTGTTGCGTTCTGGAAATTCCAGTCAGCTACTGTCGAGTCCTTGGCATTTGCGATGGAGCAGGGATGGCGTCAGAGGGTGACGTGGGGCGTTGTAATGTAGCCGGGAGCAGGGGCAAGTTTGCAGCTGGAGTGGGACTAGCTGACTTGGCATTGGCTTTGGCGGCCGATTTGTTGTTGACTCGAGTGTTGCATATCGCTCCATGAATTGCGGTTTGTGCAGACGGTCCAATGGTTTTGGGATTTGCTGCCGGTTTATCTGCGAAGACTGGGTGCTTGTTTCAGAGTGTGGTTGGAGTAATGGCAACCTGTGTCATGAATTGTTACTTTTGTGTAAGGGCGTTTGATACGCTGCTTGGCTTTGAGAGGTGTAAGCAGGTGACGCAGAATTGTCGACAAACCGCCTTGGAGCAAACCAGACCCTGCGGGACCTACCACAATGAGGGATCTAGAATCTAGGAGCGTGCATGGCTGTGTGCCACTTAAGAAGGTATGACGGGGTATTGCACGGCGTAGCTGATTAGTTGCGTCAACAGGGCGTTGGCCAAGTGCGTGCGCCTAGTGTTTGATATGGGTTTGCTCGCGAACGGAACGAATAGCTGACCATTTGGCTCTCCACTTTGTCGGTCTTGAGCAAAGAGGAGGCTCGTGTCGACAGTTTTTGGTAGCTTTGTTCCCGTATGCTTTTTTGAACGCAAGACGTACCAAACGCATGACAGCAGGCCTAGAAAAGCCCAGTGCTCGCTTTGTTCCTGGCGGCACCGATCGGCATTCGTATTTGTGGATCGACTGCGGTGGGCTAGAATTTTTGTGCGAGTGGGTTGCAGCGAGTTGACAGGTGGTGTGGTTGCTTGTGTTTATGGGCTGGGCCGCGTGTCATGATTCGTTTTGCAGCATCTGAAACGAGTCAATATGACCAAATGACGAGCCGTGTTGCGTTCTGGAAATTCCAGTCAGCTACTGTCGAGTCCTTGGCATTTGCGATGGAGCAGGGATGGCGTCAGAGGGTGACGTGGGGCGTTGTAAAGTAGCCGGGAGCAGGGGCAAGTTAGCAGCTGGAGTGGGACTAGTTGACTTGGCATTGGCTTTGGCGGCCGATTTGTTGTTGACTCGAGTGTTGCATGTCGCTCCATGAATTGCGGTTTGTGCAGACAGTCCAATGGTTTTGGGATTTGCTGCCGGTTTATCTGCGAAGACTGGGTGCTTGTTTCAGAGTGTGGTTGGAGTAATGGCAACCTGTGTCATGAATTGTTACTTTTGTTTAAGGGCGTTTGATACGCTACTTGGCGTTTAGAGCTGTCGGCAAGTTAAGCCGAATTGTCGAGAAAACTTGTTTGGGCAAACCAGACTGTAGGAGGCAGAGCGTGATTTGGGGAGTCGAGGTTGCCAGTGGACCTGTGTGTGTGTGTGTTTCGCAAAAGTTGGGGAACCTATTTTGCGATTTTGCGATTTGGTTGAGTAGTTTGTTGCGTCGGCAGGGCACTGGTTGAGTGCGTGCGCCTAGTGTTTGATATGGGTTTGCTCGCGAACGGAACGAATAGCTGACCATTTGGCTCTCCACTTTGTCGGTCTTGAGCAAAGAGGATGCTCGTGTCGACAGTTTTTGGTAGCTTTGTTCCCGTATGCTTTTTTGAACGCAAGACGTACCAAACGCATGACGGCCGGCCTAGAAAAGCCCAGTGCTCGCTTTGTTCCTGGCGGCACCGATCGGCATTCGTATTTGTGGATCGACTGCGGTGGGCTAGAATTTTTGTGCGAGTGGGTTGCAGCGAGTTGACAGGTGGTGTGGTTGCTTGTGTTTATGGGCTGGGCCGCGTGTCATGATTCGTTTTGCAGCATCTGAAACGAGTCAATATGACCAAATGACGAGCCGTGTTGCGTTCTGGAAATTCCAGTCAGCTACTGTCGAGTCCTTGGCATTTGCGATGGAGCAGGGATGGCGTCAGAGGGTGACGTGGGGCGTTGTAAAGTAGCCGGGAGCAGGGGCAAGTTAGCAGCTGGAGTGGGACTAGTTGACTTGGCATTGGCTTTGGCGGCCGATTTGTTGTTGACTCGAGTGTTGCATGTTGCTCCATTAATTGCGGTTTGTGCAGACGGTCCAATGGTTTTGGGATTTGCTGCCGGTTTATCTGCGAAGACTGGGTGCTTGTTTCAGAGTGTGGTTGGAGTAATGGCAACCTGTGTCATGAATTGTTACTTTTGTGTAAGGGCGTTTGATACGCTACTTGGCGTTTAGAGCTGTCGGCAAGTTACGCCGAATTGTCGAGAAAACTTGTTTGGGCAAACCAGACTGTAGGAGGCATAGCGTGATTTGGGGAGTCGAGGTTGCCAGTGGACCTGTGTGTGTGTGTTTCGCAAAAGTAGGGGAACCTATTTTGCGATTTTGCGATTTGGTTGAGTAGTTTGTTGCGTCGGCAGGGCACTGGCTGAGTGCGTGCGCCTAGTGTTTGATATGGGTTTGCTCGCGAACGGAACGAATAGCTGACCATTTGGCTCTCCACTTTGTCGGTCTTGAGCAAAGAGGATGCTCGTGTCGACAGTTTTTGGTAGCTTTGTTCCCGTATGCTTTTTTGAACGCAAGACGTACCAAACGCATGACGGCAGGCCTAGAAAAGCCCAGTGCTCGCTTTGTTCCTGGCGGCACCGATCGGCATTCGTATTTGTGGATCGACTGCGGTGGGCTAGAATTTTTGTGCGAGTGGGTTGCAGCGAGTTGACAGGTGGTGTGGTTGCTTGTGTTTATGGGCTGGGCCGCGTGTCATGATTCGTTTTGCAGCATCTGAAACGAGTCAATATGACCAAATGACGAGCCGTGTTGCGTTCTGGAAATTCCAGTCAGCTACTGTCGAGTCCTTGGCATTTGCGATGGAGCAGGGATGGCGTCAGAGGGTGACGTGGGGCGCTGTAATGTAGCCGGGAACAGGGGCAAGTGAGCAGCTGGAGTGGAAGTAATTGACTTGGCATTGGCTTTGGCGGCCGATTTGTTGTTGACTCGAGTGTTGCATGTCGCTCCATGAATCGCGGTTTGTGCAGACGGTCCAATGGTTTTGGGATTTGCTGCCGGTTTATCTGCGAAGACTGGGTGCTTGTTTCAGAGTGTGGTTGGAGTAATGGCAACCTGTGTCATGAATTGTTACTTTTGTGTAAGGGCGTTTGATACGCTGCTTGGCGTTTAGAGCTGTCGTCAAGTTACGCCGAATTGTCGAGAAAACTTGTTTGGGCAAACCAGACGGTAGGAGGCAGAGCGTGATTTGGGGAGTCGAGGTTGCCAGTGGACCTGTGTGTGTGTGTGTTTCGCAAAAGTAGGGGAACCTATTTTGCGATTTTGCGATTTGGTTGAGTAGTTTGTTGCGTCGGCAGGGCGTTGGCCGAGTGCGTGCGCCTAGTGTTTGATATGGGTTTGCTCGCGAACGGAACGAATAGCTGACCATTTGGCTCTCCACTTTGTCGGTCTTGAGCAAAGAGGATGCTCGTGTCGACAGTTTTTGGTAGCTTTGTTCCCGTATGCTTTTTTGAACGCAAGACGTACCAAACGCATGACAGCAGGCCTAGAAAAGCCCAGTGCTCGCTTTGTTCCTGGCGGCACCGATCGGCATTCGTATTTGTGGATCGACTGCGGTGGGCTAGAATTTTTGTGCGAGTGGGTTGCAGCGAGTTGACAGGTGGTGTGGTTGCTTGTGTTTATGGGCTGGGCCGCGTGTCATGATTCGTTTTGCAGCATTTGAAACGAGTCAATATGACCAAATGACGAGCCGTGTTGCGTTCTGGAAATTCCAGTCAGCTACTGTCGAGTCCTTGGCATTTGCGATGGAGCAGGGATGGCGTCAGAGGGTGACGTGGGGCGTTGTAATGTAGCCGGGAGCAGGGGCAAGTTAGCAGCTGGAGTGGGATTAGTTGACTTGGCATTGGCTTTGGCGGCCGATTTGTTGTTGACTCGAGTGTTGCATGTTGCTCCATTAATTGCGGTTTGTGCAGACGGTCCAATGGTTTTGGGATTTGCTGCCGGTTTATCTGCGAAGACTGGGTGCTTGTTTCAGAGTGTGGTTGGAGTAATGGCAACCTGTGTCATGAATTGTTACTTTTGTGTAAGGGCGTTTGATACGCTGCTTGGCGTTTAGAGCTGTCGTCAAGTTACGCCGAATTGTCGAGAAAACTTGTTTGGGCAAACCAGACGGTAGGAGGCATAGCCTGATTTGGGGAGTCGAGGTTGCCAGTGGACCTGTGTGTGTGTGTGTGTTTCGCAAAAGTAGGGGAACCTATTTTGCGATTTTGCGATTTGGTTGAGTAGTTTGTTGCGTCAGCAGGGCGTTGGCCGAGTGCGTGCGCCTAGTGTTTGATATGGGTTTGCTCGCGAACTGAACGAATAGCTGACCATTTGGCTCTCCACTTTGTCGGTCTTGAGCAAAGAGGAGGCTCGTGTCGACAGTTTTTGGTAGCTTTGTTCCCGTATGCTTTTTTGAACGCAAGACGTACCAAACGCATGACAGCAGGCCTAGAAAAGCCCAGTGCTCGCTTTGTTCCTGGCGGCACCGATCGGCATTCGTATTTGTGGATCGACTGCGGTGGGCTAGAATTTTTGTGCGAGTGGGTTGCAGCGAGTTGACAGGTGGTGTGGTTGCTTGTGTTTATGGGCTGGGCCGCGTGTCATGATTCGTTTTGCAGCATCTGAAACGAGTCAATATGACCAAATGACGAGCCGTGTTGCGTTCTGGAAATTCCAGTCAGCTACTGTCGAGTCCTTGGCATTTGCGATGGAGCAGGGATGGCGTCAGAGGGTGACGTGGGGCGTTGTAAAGTAGCCGGGAGCAGGGGCAAGTTAGCAGCTGGAGTGGGACTAGTTGACTTGGCATTGGCTTTGGCGGCCGATTTGTTGTTGACTCGAGTGTTGCATGTCGCTCCATGAATTGCGGTTTGTGCAGACAGTCCAATGGTTTTGGGATTTGCTGCCGGTTTATCTGCGAAGACTGGGTGCTTGTTTCAGAGTGTGGTTGGAGTAATGGCAACCTGTGTCATGAATTGTTACTTTTGTGTAAGGGCGTTTGATACGCTGCTTGGCTTTGAGAGGTGTAAGCAGGTGACGCAGAATTGTCGACAAACCGCCTTGGAGCAAACCAGACCCTGCGGGACCTACCACAATGAGGGATCTAGAATCTAGGAGCGTGCATGGCTGTGTGCCACTTAAGAAGGTATGACGGGGTATTGCACGGCGTAGCTGATTAGTTGCGTCAACAGGGCGTTGGCCGAGTGCGTGCGCCTAGTGTTTGATATGGGTTTGCTCGCGAACGGAACGAATAGCTGACCATTTGGCTCTCCACTTTGTCGGTCTTGAGCAAAGAGGAGGCTCGTGTCGACAGTTTTTGGTAGCTTTGTTCCCGTATGCTTTTTTGAACGCAAGACGTACCAAACGCATGACGGCAGGCCTAGAAAAGCCCAGTGCTCGCTTTGTTCCTGGCGGCACCGATCGGCATTCGTATTTGTGGATCGACTGCGGTGGGCTAGAATTTTTGTGCGAGTGGGTTGCAGCGAGTTGACAGGTGGTGTGGTTGCTTGTGTTTATGGGCTGGGCCGCGTGTCATGATTCGTTTTGCAGCATCTGAAACGAGTCAATATGACCAAATGACGAGCCGTGTTGCGTTCTGGAAATTCCAGTCAGCTACTGTCGAGTCCTTGGCATTTGCGATGGAGCAGGGATGGCGTCAGAGGGTGACGTGGGGCGTTGTAAAGTAGCCGGGAGCAGGGGCAAGTTAGCAGCTGGAGTGGGACTAGTTGACTTGGCATTGGCTTTGGCGGCCGATTTGTTGTTGACTCGAGTGTTGCATGTTGCTCCATTAATTGCGGTTTGTGCAGACGGTCCAATGGTTTTGGGATTTGCTGCCGGTTTATCTGCGAAGACTGGGTGCTTGTTTCAGAGTGTGGTTGGAGTAATGGCAACCTGTGTCATGAATTGTTACTTTTGTGTAAGGGCGTTTGATACGCTACTTGGCGTTTAGAGCTGTCGGCAAGTTACGCCGAATTGTCGAGAAAACTTGTTTGGGCAAACCAGACTGTAGGAGGCATAGCGTGATTTGGGGAGTCGAGGTTGCCAGTGGACCTGTGTGTGTGTGTTTCGCAAAAGTAGGGGAACCTATTTTGCGATTTTGCGATTTGGTTGCCCCCTTCGTAGGGGGCCCCCTATGCCTCCCGAAGCCCGGGGCGCCCCTAGGTGCTGCTGCCCATGACTGGGTGGTACCTGATTTGGGGTATGAGGAAGAGACTGAAGAAGAAAGGAAAGAGAGG
>NW_013544248.1:0-11868 GCF_000499545.2 Eimeria tenella
GAGCAGCAAGAGCTGCACGAGCTGCAGGAGCTGCACGAGCAGCGCGAGCAGCAGGAGCCGCAGGAACAGAAGGAACAGCACGAGCTTCACGAGCTGCAGGAGCCGCATGAGCGGCGAGAGCAGGATGTGCAGCAGGAGCAGCAAGAGCAGCACGAGCAGCAGGAGCAAGTGCATGAGCAGACAGAAGAGCAGGAGCAGCAAGAGCAGCAGGAACAGAATTACGAACAGGAAGAGGAGCAAGAGGAGAAAGAGAAGCTGGGGCAGGGAGAGAAGCTGGAGCAGCAGCAGGATGACGCAACTGTGGCAGCCCCACAAGAATGGCAGCAGCAGCAGCAGTAGCAGCAGCAAAAATAATAGCTGCATTTGTGAGACCAGCACAGTAGGATGCTGTACACAAGATATGAGCAGCAACAGTGGCAAGCCCAGGAAGACAAGGCGAGAGTTACAGCTGCAGCAACAGCAGCACCTGCTGTTGCAGCGCCAAAAGAAGAATTTGCTGCCGCAGCAACAGCTGCAGCAGCAACTGCAGCGGCAGCGATGCTAGGAATGCATGCAGCAGAGCTCACTTGAGGGAGGTATTAAGAAATGACAGGAGCAGCGGGACTTGTTCAAGAGGCCGCTATATGCAGGTCGATACGCAGCAGCACTGGCAGCGGATTTCGCTACGGACGAAGAAGAATAAGCAGCAAAAGAAGTAACACGAGCAGTTGCTGCAGCAGCAGCTGCTGCAGCAGCTGCCGCAGCAAAACAGGCAGTATAAGAGGGGATCCGGTAGACGGCAATTGTAGTACAAGTCAACAGTCTATTTTCGCGGGACGCATGCAGCAGCAGGTTGGTGCGCAGCAGGCGGCGCTGCAGCAGCAGCAATAAGAGCAGCAGCAGCAATTTCACTGCATCGGCGTTAATGGTGCTTCCGACGCGCGCGCATGTGGGTTTCAATCTTACGGAGTTTGCCGCTTTGAAACACTAGAGCATCCCCAGTTGGCTAGCTAGCCAGGTAGCTGCGTGACTAGCTAGCTGGCGAGCCAGCGGCATGGCTAGTTAGCTGCGTAGCTAGCTGGCAGGGTAGCTGCGTCGCTAGCTGGCAGGGTAGCTGCGTCGCTAGCCGGCAGGGTAGCTGCATGGCTAGCTAGCTGCGCGGCTAGCTATTGTGTCTAGCTAGCTGCGTGGCTCGCTAGCTGCGTGGCAAGCTGGCGAGGCAACGGCGTGGCTAGCTAGCTGCGCAGCTAGCTGGTCAAGTAGCTGCTGCTTTGGGGGTTTGTGCCTGTGTTGAAGTGGAAGCTGGGAATTCCCGCTCTGAAGGCGCTTGGCATTAGCGCAGAGGCGGGTGACAGGGGCGCTTTTCCTTGTATGTCTTTCCTGCTTTTTGCCTCTGGCCTTCTTTGTTTTTGTATATGACCCTCGGCGTTATTATATTTATTCTTTTGCTTTTCCCCACGCATGGGCTAGCTCGTGGGCAGCCCTTAAGGGGAGGGGCGGCGGTGTCAGGCGTCTGCAGCAGCAGCTGCTGCTGCAGTTCACGCTGCAGCTGCTGGAGCAGCAGCTGCAGCAGCTGCTGCTGCGGAAGGCCGCCCGCATGCAGGGAAAGCCAGTGGCAGAGAGACACAGCAGCAGCAGCGGCAGGGGCCCATTTACTTAAAGGGTGCCTCGCCGAGACCCAACGGCTTTCCTAGAGGGAGGCGCTTCAGTTTTTGCTTCAGTAACGAAGTAGGAGGGCATGGGCAGCAGCTAGCGACAGCTAGCTACAGCTAGATACAACTGGCTGCAGCTAGCTGCAGGTGGCCACAGCTAGCTACAGCTGGTTTCAGCTGGCTAGGCCTAGCTACAGGTAGCCATAGCGAGCTACAGCTAGCTACAGATAGCTACACGTAGCAACAGCTAGCTACAGATGGCTACGGCTAGCTACAGTTAGCTACACGCAGCCACGGTTAGCCACTAGCCTTTCTCTACAGCGCCAGCTAGAGCCTCAGCGACAACGAGTGCAGCAGCAGCACTCTAGCTGCTGCTGCCAGACTGGCTATGTCGAGGAGCTGGCAGCAACAGAGGCAGCAGCAGAAGCAGACGCAGCAGACCCGAAAAGGAAGCAGCGGAGGGCAAAGTTAGTTAGACAGGGGAATATATTTTAAGGCCCCAGGGCGGTGGTTATGAGATGAAGCAAGCCACTGCTGCTACTGCTGGTGAAGCTAGATCAGCCCAGCAGCAGCACACACACAACGGCCAATATTTCTGCTGTTGTGCAGCGCGGGGCCTCCAAGCTGCAGCTGTGCGCCTCGCAGCAGCTGCTGCAGCTGCTGCTGCTTCCGCTGGTGCTGCTGCTGAAACACCCGTGGAATGAGGAGGCCTAGAGCAAAGAGAGGACTCTGGGGTGGGGAAACTGGAAAGCCTCAATAAGAGGTGTTTAGAGATTAGTGCAAATGCGAAGCAGCTGCAAAGGCAGCTCTATGTGGAGCTGTGTCCTCTCTTGTGTCTTTCTGTGGCTGGAGCCCCTGTGCTTAGTGGGGTTGCATGCCTTCTGCAGCAGCCCTGCATGCAGCATCCATGCGCGCTGCAGCAGGACTGCACGAAAGCCCCGTGCATGCTGCAGCTGTCGAGGGCCAAAACTGCTTTGGGGATGCATGCGCATTGCATGCAGCATGCATGCAGCATGCATGTACCATGCGTTCAAGCTGCTCTGGGGCTGCATGCACGCTTCACGCGCGCTGCATGCGACTCGCCTTCAAGCCACAGCGCCACAGCGAAGTAGGGACGCTTATGGCTCCACAGAGAGACAAATGCAGCGACAGGGGCTAAAGAGGGATAGACAAGAGAAATCGGGGTAACACCCAGCAGCATCAGCAGCAGCATCAGCAGCAGCAGCAGCAGCAGCAACAGCGGCAGCAGCTGCAGCGGGAGGCTACAGAGGGACAGCCGCTCTGCAAGGCCTTTTCTGAGGCGGGTGTGGGTGTTTCCGGCAATCTAACAGGCTAAATGACTCTTTAACAATAAATACAGCACCCTAGCTAGCTAGCTAGCTAGCTAGCTCGCCAGCTAGCTATCTGACTGATATGCTATCTAGATGACCGCAGGTGCAGATTTAAAAGAGCGATAAGACTTGAATGAATGCATCGCTACTCGGGTACCTAGCTCGTCAGCTAGCTAGCTAGCTAGCCAGCTAGCTAATCTGCGCGGCTGTCACTGAGGGTGGAATATATAATGGCAAATGGGTTTCGCAAGCCGAACAGCTGAGGCGCAGTAGAGCCGAGCCATGCGCGGCTGTGCAGCTAGCTAGCTAGCTAGCTAGCTACTCAGCCAGGTGGCCAGCTGCCCCGCCAGCTAACTAGCTAGTAAGCTAGCTAGCTTGCTAGCAAGCCAGCTAGCTAGCTAGCTAACCAGCTGGGTGGGTAACCAGCTAGCTAGCTAGCTAGCTAGCTAGCTAGCTAGCTAGCTGCTGAGCTAGCTGTCAGCAGCCCGGGCCTATCCACGCGCCCAAAGAGCAGGGGCGCTGCTTCGCCCGAGACCTGGCGGGGGGCAAAGGAGGCAGAAAGAGCTGCCCCTCTTGCTGCTCCTGGAGGGCTGGAGCTGGGGGCCCCCTAAGCAGCAGCTGCTGGTGGACGGAGGCTGTTGACTGGAGCCACACGAACCACTCCTGCTGCTGCTGCTGCTGCACCTGCTGCTGCGGCAGGAGCTGCTGCGATAATTGGGGTGCGATTTCGGGGTGGGGGGATGCGAAAGCTTGCAGCGGCTGCTGCAGCCGCTGCTGCTGCTGCTGAAAAAAGAGAAGCTGCTGCTGCTGGTGCTGCTGCTGCTGTTGGTCTTGTGGAATGGAAGAATACACGGCGGTTGCCTGATGCATATGCTGGGCATATATTTGCCCCTCTTGGTGCTGCAGCTGCTGCAGTACCAGCTGCTGTTCCTGTTGCTGCTGCTGTCTGAGTTGCTGTTGTTGCGATTCGTGGTGCTGCTGCTGCTGAAGCGGCTCTTGGTGATGTTGTAGCATTCGCTGCTGCTGCAGTTCCTGCTGCTGCTGCTGTTGAAGCGCAGCCCTCCTAACCCTTGTAGCAAATGACTCAGGCGGGAGCATGGCTGCAACCTGTGCGGCAGTCGCTGTCTGGGGTTTCCCTGCTGCTGCTGCTGCTGTTGGTGTTGCTGTTGTTGTTGCTGCTGTTGTTGCTGCTGTTCCTGTAGCTGTTTTCGCTGTCGCTGCGGAAGGCAGCTCTGCGGCTGCTAACGACAGCCAGGGAGCGTCAGTAGCTTCAGTTAGCTCAAGTGCTGTGCTGTTCCTGCAGGCGGCCCATTCTTGCCTCTGCTGCTGCTGCTGCTGCTGCTGCTGCTGGTCCTTCTGTTCTAGCATCTGTTGCTGTTGCTGCTGCTGCTTCTGCGGCTGCAGCTGCTCCTCCGGCCGCAGCAGCTCCACAGCAGCGGCCTGCTGCCCCCGCAGCTTGCTGTTGGCTGGCCTGTAGGGCCTCCCCTGGGGCCCCGGCGACAGCGGGAGGTCCGCCACCTTCAAGGGGGGCCCCTTCGGGGCCCCCTGAGGCCCTTGCGGGGACACCTGGTAGGCCACAGGAGAGAACTGTGGGGCGAGGGCCCCACAGCCGTGGGGAGAAGCTGGGATCGACCGATCCCCAGTGAACGGCAGTTGCGTGTTGCCCTTGGGGGGGGGCCCCGCAGCAGCTGCTGCTTCGGCTGATGGGGGCCCCTCTGCAGCGCAGCTAGCAAGGGGCCCCTGAAGGGCCTCAGGGGCCTCCACGGGGACCCCAGACAGAAGCGGCGGCCGCCCGCGAGCACTGTCCGCTGCACCCCGAGAGGCAGCTGCAGCAGCTGCTGCAGGCGCGGCAGCAGCAGCAGCAGCAGTTGCGGCTGCAGGACCTGCAGCAGCAGCAGTAGCAGCAAGATCGGACCCAGAGGGGCTCGGCGAGGTCGCCCCTCGTACCCGCCCCTCCCCCTGGGCTAGGGGGCCCCCAGGGGGCTCCCCAGCCTGCTTCTCGTCGAGGCCCCACTGGGGCCCCCCATACTGCTTGCCCAGCAGTGTGCTACCCTCCCCCGAAAGAAAGACAGGCATGCCATCTTCATCACTCTCTGTCCAGCTCAGACTTGTGCTGAGGGGCACCCCATTACTTGGAGGGGAGGGGGCCCCCTCCTGGGATCCCCCACGGGCCCCTAGGGGGCCGCCTGCAGCTGCTGCTGCAGCAGCAGCTGCAGCAGCAGAGCCCACAGGGCGCCTCCTGGAGGGGCGAGGGGCCCCTGCATCCGCCTCAGATGCAGAGGTGGGGGCCCCCGGATCCTTCCTCGGGGCACCCCGCCTCGAGGCTCCATGCGCTGCGCTGCCCGTGGGGGCCCCCTGGCCGCTGTGTGCCCCGGCTTCGCAGAAAGGGACTTCTTGGGAATATCTCAAAGCTGTCTGGATCTCTTCTTTCCAGTCTCTGGCTTTGGGTCTATCAATGGGGGGGCCCCCCGCGGGGACCCCTCCGGGGTCCCGGGGGCCCCAGGCCCCCTCGGGCTCACCCGCATCGGGGGCGCCCCGCCTCTCTTGGGGGCCCCCAAGACCCTCAGCCTGGCCGCCAGAGTCCGGCTCCGGGGGGGCCCTCAGCTCCGCCTTGGCCCGCAGTAGCCACTCTAAGACGTGGGGCTCGGTCTTGTGTTTTTCTGGCTCATCAACATCTCGAGGCCGCCCCGGGGGGGGGCCCGGGAGGGAGCGGGGGGGGTGGGTAAAGGGGTAGGGGAACTGCAGCGGCTGGGACTGCCCCGCCATCAGCCAAGGGGCCCCCGGGGGCGGCTGGGGGGCCCTCAAGGCAAGCAGCAGCAGCAGCAGCAGCAGCGGCTGAGTTAGCGAAATCGATTCAAAAAGGGACAAATGCAAAGTCGCCGCGGCGCCGCCGAGAAGACCATCGCTTCGTTCAAACTGGAGGGGCTGCTGCTGCCGCACGTTCTGCTCCACTTGTTGCTGCTGCACTGCAGCGCTCGCTGCTGCTGCTGCTGCCGCTGCTGCTGCTGCTGCTGCTGCTGCTGCAAGAGCCAACCCAGCGACCACGCACGGGCAGGCCGACAAAGGACTATGGGGCTCTTTTTTTCTTTGAGAGTTTAAAAGCGCGGCAGCCAGAGAGCGGCAATAGAGGCCCCAAGAAGCAGCATGGGCCCCTCAGAAGGGGGCCTCCTTGGGAACGAAGAAGAGGGGAAGCGCGCAGCTGTTAAAGGCCCTACAGAGCCTACTGAAGTCCTTCTAGTGGCCAGACTCTCTACACGTTTAAATTTAAGGGTCAGGGCTGCATGCAAGTGCCCCTCGGCTGCTGTAGGCTCGCCGCTAGGCTGTGTTGTTGTTTCTCTCTGTGCTGGGGGGGAGCCTGCGGGCCCTCTTCTACCAGGAAAAAGAGAAGTGGCGCTCTTAGATGCACCTAAGGGAGTAAAAGATACCAAAAACGAGGGCTGGAGGCCCCAAATAAGCCAACAAGGAGGAGGCGACGCGCCCTAAGAGGCCCCCTCTCTAGCCGCCACCGCTACAGGGAACACGGCAGGCGAGCCGGGGCTCTCTAGGAACTGGAAGACGCTTGACGAGGTGCACAATGAGGTTAAACCGAAAGAACAATGGTCAAATTTACTCAAAAAAAGAGGAGGAGAGTCCACGGAGAGCACGAGGCCCTGGTCAGCGCCGTCTCAGCAGCAGCGGGCCAGACCCGAGGCGCAGCTGCAGGTGCGCTTGGGGCTTAGGGAGTCAGCCTGCTTTAGTTTTTGCTTTTTTCTGCATAAAAACTACCAAATCCCCTTAAAAACATGCGAAGGGGCAAATTAGCAAAAATATAGGCAAAATGGCCTTCTTTCTGCGCCCCCTCGGGCGCAGCGTGGGCTCGCGACCGCGGGCGCCACACAGCCAGCCGTTTTCATAAGCCCCTGCAGTCCCTCTCCTCCCCTAAATACTCAAAAGAATTAACTTCGTATTTAAATTTACGCTTTCTTTTGCTTTTTGCAAAAGCCAGGAAATATGCCCCTCGCTTAATCCCCGTGGCTTGCTGGCGGTCCGCGTCATGTAGCTGGGGCGCCGAGTCACTCCGAGCCTCCTGAGGGCTCGCATGCTCGCCGTGCATTCCCCTCTATTTTCTCGCCTCAAACGCTAAAGCTAGAAAGCAAAGAACAAATAAGTGTACAACAACTGCGAAGGACTGAAAAATTCCCTTAATCACCCGCCGTGCCGTCAGCTTTGCACCCCGAGCGCTGCCTCACGCCGCGCGCGGCGCCTGCACCGAAGCGGACCAATGGCCTATTCCGTAAGGCTATTCATAACGCGGTGAAACTTACCTAAAATTCACAGCCCCAAACATGTGGCGAGTCTCAAACCCCTAAACGCCCTAGAGAGGGCTCGTTACACCCAGAGAAGCGCCTGTGGGGCCTCGGTAGAGCGAGTGGATGCTGCCACCGCCGGCGGTGGCTCCCTGGAAGCTTCCTTTGCCGCTTCAGGCCCGTAGACTGCGCCAATAAGTGTTTAAAAAGCGCGCCTAGCTTGAGAGAGAACTCTCTCCCCGATCCACGGACGAACTGGCCGCTGGCTGGCCCACACTGCCGGGAAAAAGCCCATAGCGTGGGCACAAGAAATGCCCCTGCTGCTGCCAGCAGCTCTGCTGCAGCACAGGCAGCCACACTTTCGGGCAGAAACTGTGGGGCCCCTCAGAAACCTCGACTCTGGCTTCCTTTGGGCGCGTAGTCCCTGGCTTTTCCTCATCACAACAAGGGCTCCTGAAAACGTAGCGGCTTCCTGCTGCAGCAGCAGCACATACGCCCGACAGCCCCAGCCTGACATGTGCACACTGGTTCCAGTGTACGTACACCGCAGCGCGCTGCAACGCCCGGAAAGCAGCACCGGGGCCGTCGCAGCAGCACAAAGACACAGAGAGAGAGCTTCAGGCCAAGCGCTGTAGCGTCTTTGTTGCCGTTTCCTTCAAATGTAAAAGACACAAAAGATACAAAAGATGCAAAGTACACAAAAAAGGGCGGTTAGGGGCCAGACGTACGCTGCAGACCGCAGGCCTCGCGAAAAGGCAATGGGAAGCAGCAAAGCCCCAAGAGAGAACATGCTGCTGCTTCGGCTGCTCCAAAGCCGCAACGGAAGCACCGAAGTGCTGTTAAACTGTCCCCTCTCACGGGATGCCTCTTCGTCTCTTGGCACTTGTGCGGCCGTCGCTGCTGCTGCTGCTGCTGCTGCTGCTGCTGCTGCTGCTGTTGCTGCGATGGCACGGTGCTGCGCCGCCCTCCAAGGGGGGAGGCCAGGCAGGCGCCATAGACGGGCAATTGAGGTCCGGCCCCTAAACTGGAAATCTCACTAACAGTCTGCTTGCCCGGGGTGCTGCTTCCGACTATATTCGCTGTTTCCGAGCTGCTTGTCGTTGCTGCTGCTGCCCTGCTGCTGCTGCTGCTGTTGCTGCTGGCCCCAAGGCGACCCCCGCAGTACAGACAGCTTCCTGGGGAGCTCAAGAAAGCTGCAAAAACACCACAATGCGGCATAAATGTGCCTTGCTCCAGCACAGCAAGAACACCCCCAAAGTGGCAGAGCGTGCTTTGCTACAGCAGCAACAGCAACGGTAGCGCTCGCATGATCCGAAGGCTTTTCCTGCTGCTGCTGTTTCAGTCCGCGCTGCTGTTGCTGCGCTGCGCACCTGAGACCGCGTCGACTCGCCTGCTGCTGCAGGCAGCCGGTTGCCCCAGAAGTCTCCCTCTGCAAAGGCAGCAGCAGAAATGTCTGCCTCGAGCATATTCTTGGTAACAATTTGTCTCTGTAGCTTTGCTGCAGCTGCTGCTGTCGCTGCTGCTGCTGATCTGCTCGTGCGAATGCCGGTTCTGTTGATGGTCCTGTTACCGCTGCTACTCCTGCCGCTGCTGGTGCTACCGCTGCTGCTGCCGTTGGTACTACTGCTGCTGCTGTTGCTGCTCCTCATACTACTACTGCTACTTCTACTGCTGCCACTGCTGCTGCTGCTCACCTGTACACCCACCGCAGCCTTGCAGCTGGCCTGACGCTTCCCAGCACGACGGGCCTCAAACGACACCCGCACTGAAGGCACCATTGGTGCTTGCTGCTGTTGTTGTTGCTGTTGCTGCTGGTGCTGCTGTTGCTGCTGCAGAGAACGGCACTAAGTCGGACACAAAGGCAGCGCGGGCACCGGATGCGGTTTAGAATACTGTCTGCAAGCAAAAGAACAATCTGGCGCTGAACTCTAAACTCTAAACCCTAAACCCCAAATCCTTAGGCAGCATCTCGCGCCAAGCCCTAAATCCCATTCCAGCCAGATATTTCTAAAGACCTAAAATATATGCACAGGCATCACCAATCCCAAGAGCAAAGAAGAAATCTATTGAATTATTTTGGCCTTTTGGGCTCTAGAAGTGACCCTAAGGCAGCACAGATTCTAGAAGTGCTGCTGCGACAGAAGGCAAGAACACGTCTAGCCTTTGCATGCAGCAGCAAGCAGCAAGCAGCAGCAACAGCAAACAGCAGCAGCATGAAGAAACAACAGCCAGCAGGAGCACGAAGAAGCAGCAACCAGCAACAGCAGACAGCAAGCAGCAAGCACCAGCAGCAAGCTCAAGAAACAAGCAGTATAACGCAGGAAAGCAGCGACAGCTAAACATGAAGTCCAATGATCTGCTGCGAACCTGCAAAAAACTGAAAAGATTTAAACGAATCAATCTACTCCCCATTATCTCAACCATTTTTTGGTCCAACTAAGTCATCAAATCTTGATAAACGCCATTTTTAAAAGGTATTTAAAAGTGAACAACTCAAAAAAAAGCCAAACTGTTTCTACTGGATAAACCCCTAGGTTGAGGCCCCAAGCACAAACAGCTGCCCACCAAGAAAACCCTCTTCTTCTAACTCCAGCACTTCCGCAGCAGTCCCAAGAGGGGCCCCATCAATAAGCAGCTGGGGGGGCACTGGCCCGGCAGCCGCGCTTGTAGCAGCTGCTGCTGAAGCTGCAGCAGCAGCAGCACACAGCAACAGGTGGCACCGGAGTGTGCAGTGCAGCGGCGCAAGTTCAGCACCAGCAAATGCCCGGAGCACCAAACCCTCAGCAGCAAGCCCTTGTCCCCCAGAGCTAGGCCGTACTTACCCCTTTTGCTGGCCTTCCTACGGCCACGACTGGGCCCCCCCGGCTTCCCCCAGGGGCCCCCAGGCCCAGCAGCCTCGCTGGGGGGCCCCCCTGCGGCTTCGAGAGTCAGCAGCCGCTGTTGTTGGCGGAGACGGTCAAGGAGAAGCAAGTCGTGGGTGCCCAGAGCTGCAGCAAACCAGCAACGGACGCAGCAGCAGCAGATCGAGCTCAGCAAATGGTGCCCTCTTTGGCCCAGCCCCCTCCTTGACTATGAAGCACTCAAGGGCTCAGCAGCAAAGCAAGGAGGCCCCGGGGTCCCCTACAAGCTCAAGTGACCCGGGGGGCCCCTCCTAAGAGCTGCTGCTGTGCGGGGCAGCTCGCTGCGCTATACCCTGTGCAGCAGCCGCGTTGGTGTCTATAAACAAATAAGGAACTCCTTTGCAGTCCAGAAGTGCTGCTAGCCGCTGCGAGTCTCTGTGGGCCCTTCGGCTCACAGCGAGGGTATCTCCTATGAGCACCACCTGCAGGCAGGGCAAAAGCAAGTGACCCCAAAGGAATGCCAGCAGCAGTAGAAGCAGCAAAGCAAACTGCAGCAGTTGCAGCAGCAGCAGCAGCAGTAGCTGCAGCACCACCTCAGGGACAGCAGCAACCTGTGTGCACAGCAGCAGCGCACCAACCGCCCACCTCCGGCAAAGGGCTCTCGAAGAAAGCACTTGTAATGGCGTCGTTGCAGCCTTTGCTGCAGCTGCTGCTGTTCCTGCTGCTGTTGCTCCTGCCGTTGCTGCTGCAGCTGCTGCTTCGTTGGAGGGAAGCAGCGTGGAGGCTCGAAGTCGTGCTTGTGGCTACCACGTGGGAGGGAGCCGCTGCTTTTGCTGCTGCTGCAGGCAGTTCCTCTTTGCTGCCGCTGCCCCGACAAAAGGTAGCAGGAAGAGAGAATAGGCTCTTTATGCTGCTGTGTCTGCTATGTCCTGCAAATGGAATCTTGACTTGTGGTTGCTCCTGCTGCAGCTGCCTCTGTTGTTCTTGGTGTTGCTGCTCCTGCTGCTGCTGTTGCTGGCGCAAGTGCACGAGCTCGCGCAGGATTGCCTCCTGCAGCCGCAGCAAGTGCAGCAGAGGGACATCTGCTCCCGCCTGTGGTAACAGCAACCCCTGGGTATGTGGCCCTGCGCGGTGCAGCTCGAAGGTGGCTTTTAGCAGGCTGAGAGCTGCGTCCTCACAGGTTCGCTCTGTAGTGGCTGTCTGCTGCTGCTGCTGTCTTGAATGCTGCTGCTGCTGCTGCTGTTGCTGCTCTGGCTGCTGCTGCTGCTGTGCCTCCTCGTGCAGCCCGGTAGAGACTTTCTGCTGGTGCTGCAGCTCTGCATCTGGCACCTGGTGCTGCAGTCCACTGCTGCAACTGTCTGCTGACAGCCCAAGTTCGTCCGCAGGCGGTCGATTCTGCTGCTGCTGCAGCGGTGGCAGCTTATGGGAAGCTGCTGTTGCTACTGCGCCTCTTCTGTACGACTCCTTCTTGCCCATATTAGTCAGTCTTCGTGCCCAGTTAATGGGCAGCCGCAGCACATCCTTGAATGAAGCCGATTTGTTTAAAACGCCCTCACGATCGCATCCCTCATTCCCGCAGCCGCAGCGGCTGCTGCTGCTGCTGCTACTGCTACTGCTGCAGTTGCTTCTGTGGCAGCAGCAGGGGCTACTGCTGCTGTCGCTGCAGCCGTTGTTGCTGCTGAAGCTCTTGCTGCTCCATGCTCTCTCGACCTGGAGTGCATCCAGCCTAGCGCAAGCTTTGCCTGCATCCGGCAAACTGCGCACATACGGTGGCAACACA
>NW_013544249.1:0-1679 GCF_000499545.2 Eimeria tenella
GCCAGCGTCTGTTGTCTTGCTGCCCAGCCTTCAGTATTTAGGCTGTTCAAGAGTCTGGCACGGAGCAACCCACCCCTCCTTGTGGTGCTCTGTGCAGCCTAGCATCGGGCAACGGGCACCCCTCCGCCCAGTTCATGAATCCTTTGAATTTGGTGAGCATAAACAGTAGCTGGTTTGTTTTAGTTTACAGGCACTACCCAAACAGTGTGAATGCACCAGGTGTGAGCGTGCTGTCTTGTTAGTGGAGGCGCTGAGGTTGTAATGCTCCATGGCGGCAGGCTCGAAGTCTTCAAGGAGTTGAGAGTCGCGTGTTCTTTCTTTTTTCTTGTTGATAGCGGTAGGCGAGCAGCGACCGGCTGGGTGATCTCTGGCATTTCGCTACTGAATGTACGTCTTGTAGACTTGGAAGCTGTGTGTTCGTTTCGTAGGATAGCCCAGAAAACGGAATTGGCCAGCCAGACTTTCTTGTCTTCGCAAATCAAACACTGTTCTGTGCGGCTGAATTGCACAAGTGTGATTGGACTTCGCTGTTGCTACTATCACAGGCTGCATTTAGATAATTCAGCACGCTCTGTGTCCATGCTCTCCACTTGCTTGTCATTTGCATTATGCTTAGAAGTGAGATAATAGGCTTCAAAGCCCGACATCGTGTGACGTGGCGCTGGTGGGAATCACAACCTTGGCAAACAGCGCATCGTTTCTAGCATCGGTAAACAAGTGAGCGCCACCTGTCTGTCTGTTGACGATGTAGACCACAAAAGCAACACCGCAGTCTTCAACTGATTATATTCCAGCATGCTACTATTCTCAGGCCACTCCAATGAGGCCAGAAGCACCAGAAAATGGCGGAAATGCCCACGCCTTCAAGCACAAAATTAGGACGGGGCATGAATCTCGTTGCATATCACAATGCCAAACATGTCGCACCTGTAATTGCTGACGGTACCCTACGTTGAAATTATTTCGAAGGGCTGCGGTTTGTTTATAGCAAGAGATTACATGAACCACGTTTAAAACGCCTGTACTCTAGCATCTTTGATGGTGCATCACTTCGCCACGAAGGGCAGAGCGAGTTGGAAAATTGTAGGTACGTCCAAAGCCTCAACGTTCCGCGTCTACATTAAGGGTGTGGCGCTTTTGGGATTTGCGTACAACCTGAGATGCAACAATGCGGGGGCATTTGTCAAAAGTCCTGATTGCGAAGCACAACACAACCGTTTAACGCTACCAGCATGCCACACGCTGGGTATAAAGCCAACAAGCAACCACACACCGCACCTACTCTTCGGAATGGAACATTGGACTTCAAGATTGCTTAAAAATATACAAATGTTTTACTTTGAGTTTGCAGTACACCGGGGAATCGTCCGCAGCAGTAGTTTCAAACAATTCAGTATGTTTTTCACTTTGATCATCTGCGCCACGCCTTACCAATAGTCCTTAACTAATTACCAGCCGCACTGGATTTGAAGGCTAACTAACCGCGCACGCAACATCCTGCACACACACAAACGTAATGCTCAATGCCTACAAACACTTCACGCCTCGGACCAATGCTGAAAGATCCTCTGCGGCACGCGAAGGGTGATAATTGCAATTTCCCACATTCGGGGCGCTATATCCATTGCAGACGACTTTGGCGCAACCAGGTATTGTAAGTGCGAGAGTAGGCTTGTCCT
>NW_013544250.1:0-1141 GCF_000499545.2 Eimeria tenella
TGCCAACATGGACCTGGCTGTTTATGACGTTCTCAGTTTTGAGTTGTGAGACGGTTCGCGCTGCGACTTGTGGAGAAAAAAGCTTGTTGAGCTTGGCGCCAGGTTTGTTTGAGTGCAATGGTAGGGCCTAGACGTTCATGCTGCTGAGCGAACGTCACGCTGCGCCGCTTAGCAGAGCAAGCAGAGCAGTTGCACCATTGCGTTGCGGGGCGTGCGGTGAGGCAAACAAGGTCACGGCGCATTTACGATAGATTTTAACGGCTTCGTGTCATCGTCCGTGTATTTCTCCACGACCATGCTTCGGCGCAGCTGCGTACGGACCAGCGCCGCAATTGCATGGGGCAAAACGTCTTACCGACTTCGCAGTGTGTAATATGGCACACTCTGCCTACTGATGCTGAACGTCTTGTTGTGACGCAAGAAGCTTTTCCAAAATTAGTGGTGTTGTTGCAGTCAAAACTGAGGGTACGAGTGCTGAGGTTTGTTTGCGGAGTAGTTGAAACTGCAGTCTGCCGCTCACGTGCACTCAGCGCCCACACTGAATACAGCGAGCTGTGGTTAGCCGTTCGCTGAATTTTACTGGGTAAGACTGTACGTGTGTAGACTGCGGGAGCGTAGACTGCGGGGGTGGCATTTTCATTCTAGAAAAAGAAAACAGACCGCATGGCATTACGTGCGCCGACCGGTTCCAATGTGCTCACTCGCGCCACGCTCAATGTGTAATCGTGCACCTGTGAGAATATATTCCAGTGCCGTCCGGACGATGACTCCTAACTACACAGGCAGAAGCTGTGTCTTTATGCAGAGTCCTGCGACGCGTAGTTTAGTAGTGTGGGGGGTTGTGCTGCATTCAGTTCCATTTGCTGTGAGTTGCGTCTCAAGGTGCAGCAACATTGGGCTGCGGCAAACACTCTCCATTGCTCTGGCTATGGTTTTGGTTGGTTTTTTCTTCTGCCCCTACCTGATGAAATACTGACTGCTTCAATCAGCGTTCATGAAATTTGGAAGTCTTTTTGTTTCACTTTGCCTCAAGCCCGTGCGTGAACGTAGATTACTCTAAAATGTGGACTCCATGGTGGTAGCTCGGACAACAGAGTTGGTGCCTGAGTAGTGGCGACTGGCAGACTCGAACAAAAGCACC
>NW_013544251.1:0-2203 GCF_000499545.2 Eimeria tenella
ATAGAAACATTTAAATTTAATGAAAGTTCTTTACAAAATAAAATTTTAAATGTAAAGTATAATTCTATTGATGTTATTACTAAATATGGTTTATTAGGTATTAAAATATGATTATTTTTAAATTAAAAATTTAATGAAAAAATTTAAATTTACTAAAAATATAAAATTTAAAGGATTAAACTTTAATAAATGTAATTATGGTATATGGGCTATTCAAACTACTACATATGGAATATTATCAACTAAACATATTAATTTTATAAAACAATATTTACAGAAAAATATTAAAAAATTTAATCAATTTAAATTTAATATTACTATAAATAAAGTTGTTACAAAAAAACCTTTAGATACTAGAATGGGAGGAGGAAAAAGTATAATATCTGAATTACAATATTGTTTAAAACCAGGTTTTATTTTTTTAGAATTTTATAATATTCCAAAAAATATATTATTTTCTATTTTTAAAATAATTAAAAATAAAATACCAATAAAAATAAAACTTATTAATATATTTAATTAAATGAAAAAACAAATAGGATTTATTTTAAAATCTAATAAATATTATGCTATTTTAATAATACCTTTTCATTATATTCATTTTAAATATAAAAAAATACAAATAAAAATAAAGAAATATTATATATTAAATTATAGACAAGAATATAATAAAGGAGATATTATTTTATTTAATTTAATAAATAATAAAATATATGGATTATTATAAAATTTAAAATATATATATATATAATGACTCAAATAAATACTTATTTTAATATTGCAGATAATAGTGGTGTAAAAAAAATATTATGTATACAAAATTTAACAAAAAAAACTAAAAAAATAGAAATAGGAGATTTAATTGTAGGTGTTATTAAAAAAATTAATAATACAAGTAAATTAATTTACTCTAATATAGTTTATGGAATTGTTATTAGATTAAAAAAAAATATAAATTTATATAAAAAATATAATATTTCTTTTAATGATAATTCTGCTGTATTAGTAGATAAAAATTTAAACCCAATAGGATCTCGTATATTTGGAACTATTCCTAAATTTTTAAAAAAAAAAAATTATTTAAAATTATATTCATTAACTGTAGATTTTATTTAAAATGATTTTAAAAAAAAATTTAAATATATTAACAAATAATATAAATAAATATAAAAAATATTTAATTATCTCTTATACAAAAATAACATATTTATTTTTTATTTTATTAAAAAATTTTTATATTAAAAATATATATAAATTAGAAAATTGAATTTTAGTTTATATTATATATAGTAATAAAAAATTAAAATTTAAATTTTTTAATATAAAAGATAAAAAAAATAATATTACATATTTACAATTAAAAAAAATAAAAAAACAAAATAAAAATGGAATTATTTTTACATCGAAAGGTATTTTTTTTATTTCTGAAGCAATTAAATTAAAACAAGGAGGTATATTATTTTGTTTAATATATTAATTTAATTAAAAAATTTTATAAAAAATGAAACAAATATATAAAGAACAATTAATCAATTCATTTAATTTATTTTTTTCAATTTTAGATATAAAAACACAAATAATATATTTATTTATATTATATAATGAAAAATATCAAGTAATATTTTTATCTAATAAAATAATAAGTTTTCCTTCTTTTTTTTATTTATATTTATTTTCAAAAAAAAAAAATATTATAAATACATATATTAATACTTTAAAAAATAAAATATTATTTTTTTGTATTAAATATAAATTATCTATAGAATTTATTGGAATAGGATATAAATTTTTATTAAAAAATAATTTTTTATATTTTATTTTAGGTTACAGTCATTTAATAAAAATTAAACTTCCTAATAATTGTAATATATATATAGATAATAATAAAATATTAAATTTAGTTTATTCTAATAAATATATATTAGGTAATATATTTTATATTATTAAATCTTGTAATAAATTAAATGTATATAAAGGAAAAGGAATAAAAAATATTTTTGATCAATTAAAATTAAAATTAGGTAAAACAAAAAATATAAAAAATAAATAATGATTTTTTTAAATAAAAAAATATATAATAAAAAATATATATATTATAAAAATATCAATTTATTATATTTTATAAAAATAATTAATGATTTTATTTTTTTTTCTTTTTTAATTAAAGAATATATAAAAATATATAATTTATTTTCTTTTAATT